>NC_051161.1:154259022-154371521 GCF_013339745.2 Dermacentor silvarum
AGCCGAAAACAGTGTCTTCTCGCACAACATTGTGGGCATAACTCAAAAAGGGTGTGGTCTGTGATTTCGTTCTCTATTTTTACACGACAGGCTACATTAACATGTCCCAGAGTCTTTTCGCATAATTTCCAATACTCCTCTGCGTAAGTTGTGGTAAAAGGGTAAAATGATATGAAGATCTTTAGTATTTCTGGAATTTTGTGAAGGTGTATGGAAATGGTTCAAATGATAAGACACGTGCGCTGCATATTGAGGGTAGAATGTTTATGTTTCGAGGTACTGATTTGTACTAAGCAAAAAATCTTGTGCAATAATTCGGACAGCCTTCATTTGCACCGAAGATAAGGTATACGCAAAAATTCTGCTTTGATGTAATGCAAGTATACTCAGTGAAATAGCTTCTACTGTATTCCTTTGTAAAAATACTACGTCTGGGGCTGCAGCCAACTTTTCTACTTCTGTGTCTTTTAATTGCACAGACTGGACGCTATTTATTTTTGTGGTACGTTTCAAGCCGTACAAGAGTCGCACAAACAAGCCTTTCCCAAGACATAGCTGAAAAGGCAAAATATTTCTTATTAATGTCTTCATAAATATTCACCTTAAGAAAGAAATGAACTGAAAAAACACGTTACCTGGGTTTATTATCCAATATACAATATACCTAAAGTGCAAAAGACGTTTGGAAGCACGTTCGCATGTTCTCGAAACCAGCCAGCTATTTTTTTAGGAAGACGTTGGTACAGTAGAAAGAAACCAAACAAGAACCGTAACCAAATGACCTGCATGTCGGAATATGCCATCTGGCGGAAAGCCGACAATCTAAGCAGCGACAAAGTGATAAGAAGTGCGGCGCAGCTGGCTTCGAACCTGCGAACTCACGATCGTGGTATCAGTGATCTTGATCTGTGGTCGCTCAACACGCTCGGCTACCGTTTCGAAGCGCTGCTGTTGGCGAAAACTAGGTTTATGTATGTACCAAAATAAGTTCCTCGACCTTGTTATGAAAACTGCGATTTTGGAACGACTTCTTTGCCATTTCAAGAGCTGCTGCTGCAACTAGCTGAAAGCTGATTCATTGAAGTTGATAAATCCCCAGGAATACGTCAATCGATGCGATAGGTTCATCGCAAATTGCTTTTTAGTGGGCAAAAAAACCTCCAAAATTTTTGGCCTTTCAATAGACTCCCATACTTCAAACTTCGCCCGCAATTTGGAACGGGTTTTATGCCGTAAGTAATGGTACCACTTGCATGATATTTCGGGCTAAGCGCCTAGAGCCTATTTCCATGGGAATATTTTAAAAAATGGCTTCTATGATTAGTTATTTCGAAAAAACGACGCTCTCCCATAGAAAACGCGTATGCTTTCAGAGGCGGCCGCTAGAGGCGCTGTTCGGCGATATCCCAAATTCCTGGTAACGTATAACAATTTTACACGCCTTTAATTTCAATATATGTTTCTTTTAGGCTCATTGTAACTACTGTATTCGGATTCACAAAAATGTTCTCACGCTAAAACTGTTTGCAGAAGCAGGTGTCAGCGAATCGTGGTGCAGCACTTACGATCGAAAAGCTTTGTGAATTCGGCCCCTGGTGCTTTATTTCTCTGTTTTAGATCTTGTTTGGTTTTGGTATCACTTCTTATAATGTTACCTTGAAAAAGGCTTTAATGCGTGTATACATCCTTCCCGCTATAATCCTCCTCGAGCGAATATGGGACTGTGTGATAAATAAATGAAAGGCTGTTCAAGTGACTGAATCGTACTGGTTCTGTTTTCAAGAAGGCTTAAATGTGCGTGCGATGAGGCGAAATTTAGTCACGGTGTTACGCAGGCTAATAACCAAAGTGGGCCAAGCAGCAATAAAACATATACGTACCGCCGCAAATATACACAGGCTTCAAGCGTTGAGTTGTACGAACAATGCTGAAAATGTGTTCCTATAATAAAGTTTTACCGCATGGCCTGCATATTAGTTCTTGGTTCACTAAAGTCATGTTATTGTATTGATGGTCTAGTCGTATGCACGCCGTCATATGCAACACTTGTCGCCTTGCGCCACCCTGGAATCACCTGTTAACAATAAGATTGTCTGTCGAACTTAGTGTGTCCTAGTGGTTTTCTCTCAATCCTTTGGTGCGAGACATTTTGTACTTGGATTCATGATGTCTCGTTAGCGAATTGTCTGTAAAGATAAGACAATGCCGCGTGCAGTTGTGCCTTTTCTCTGTGCTCTATTATGTCTGATCAGCGGCATTTTCAAGCTTAGTAGATGAAATAAAAGAAGCAAATCAATGCAGCAGTTACACCATTAAACATCGATTTGGAGAGCACAAATTTTTCATGTGCCAAAAAAATGACAACGTAAGGGTGTGTGAATGGTGTCATGCCACTCAAAAACTTTTTAGCATTTAACGAGAGTGCATCAATCAGCTGTTGAATATCGTATGTGACCGTTTTTTTCCCGAAGCTCTACACAACGCCGCCACACACGTCGCATTGCGGGAAAAGACGAATACTGTCAAAAATTTTAACAACTTCATATTGAGAATGCTTATTGTAACCAGAAAAAAAATTTTCTGCCGGCTTTTTCTAGCGCAGCATGGGCTAGAAAGAAAGCAAGTGCTAAGATCCAAAGACAGAGAGTTGATAGACTGTCACTATCCACTTTCAAAAGCACAAAGCCAATTTGTCTTGTCTGTGGTAAGGTTGTAACTGTTATTTGAGCGACTAGAGGGGGTGGGACGGTTTTTTGGAGAGAAAACAAAGTAGTAGCCCTGACATTGTCCGATAAATGACTATACCCTGACACTCCATGTCTCGGCCACACGAGAGTGGAGCCAGGTGTGCAACTTTCAACAAAAAGCGACTGCAGCGCAAAAGCTTGTAATACTCGCATTCGCGCACTACCATTAAATTTCGCCAGTTTAATAAAAGGAAAAGAAAGATGAAGTAGCACTGTGCTTCTTGATCACCTCGGAAGGGGACTACTCCCAAGAACACCGAACGCAGATGACTCTACCTACTGCAAAATTGTTTAGGTGTTTCCGTCGAACGAGACAGTGACGTTATGTTAATGTATTGAGACGCTGCCCAAAATAAGCAGGAAGAAAACAACAAGAGACGGGGAAAGAGCGCACACTACCTAATACCACCATTTTTGGGCGCTTCTACTTTGGATTCAATTTTGAAGCTACGGCTTGCGCGAGAGAATATATCGATTTTTCCAACAAGGAATCGACCCACCACCCGAAATTCTCTTTCTGCGTGCTGATTTGCGCCATCCAATAGAAAACCGGATTTACACATGTCTATGCCACCGTATCCGCAGTGGCAGACACCAAGCTGCTTTTTGTATACGACACGCTGTGCCACATTTACTCGAAAAAAATTATCGGCACTCAGTCACAATAAGACAGAACTGCGCGCGTATTCGCAACTTGCATGTGTATTGCGCCTGGCTTGAGCGTAATAAGTAATAATGATATTAACTACAATAATAACAATAATTAAAACGGACACCGACCACGAAAGTTCAAAAAATATAATAAGACGTTTCGGCTCCCGCATGGGAGCCTTGTTCACAATGAAGTTGAAAGCGGAAATGGTATGGTTATGTAGGCTTTAAGATGTGACGTAAGCAATGTGTGTACACGTGGGGAAAGTTGCCGTCGTTGCGATTAAGTGCGTGTTCGGTGGTCTGAATTGTCAGGGATTCAAGCAAAAGCCGAGAAGTCCAGTCCTTTTCTTTTTCTATTATCTTTGCGTTGTCCCAGTCTATTTCATGACGAGTCGCTTCTGCGTGTTCGGCCAGAGCATTTGTAGTTACGTGCTTCTTTCTTACATCATACATGTGTTGCTTGAGTCTTTGCGGAAAATTGCCTGTCTCGCCGACGTAACTTCGATCGCAGTCTGCGCATGGGATGCTGTAGACACCACCTGGGAATTTTTCTTTTGGTAGCTTGTCTTTTATGTTTACAAGGGAGTGTCTCAACTTTTTTGTAGGAACATGCGCTACTTGTACAATGTAGGGGCGTAGAACACGCGCGAAGTGCTCGCTGATCTCAGGGACATACGGCACAGGAGCACGCTTCTTAGGATGCGTACTATCGGTGCGTGCTGGAAGTGTTAGCTGACGTTCCACGGAGTGCACAAGTGCTTAGCTAGACTTTTTGAACTTTCGTGGTCGGTGTCCGTTTTAATTATTGTCATGCATATTCCCAACCAGACGGGTTTTCGTCCAACTCTTGACTTCAACTACAATAATATTAACAATAAGGTCAATTTCTCTCGACAGGCGAATCACTGATTGCGACAGAAATTTATTAGACAGCTGTGCAAATTAAGGTTAGTCGTTTTATCAGCTGCATCAACTGCTGTAAACATTCGCTTACTAACTAAATTAACCTGCACGTTGTCACGCGCGCACAATCACACACGAACACATCTCTCTCGATAAGCGCGGACACTCGCTGTCAAAACAATGGCGTGGTGGAGAGCGGCAGCAACAGCGAGCGAATTGTCCATCGTGCTAGTTCTAGCTTCAACGCGAACTAATTGCGCCGAGAATACACCGCACATGAAGGCATCAGGGGTGCTTTAACGAAAAGCTATTCCAAACTGCTTCTATTCTATTTTTGCAATCAGGCCTCCATGATGGCCCAACTTTACTTGTCTTTCACGCAACGTAACAGACAGACAGACAAAGAACTTTAATGGAGGTCCTCAGAAGCTCTGTTGCCCCCTCTCAGGGAGGCGACGAAGCCGCGGGCCGCACCCACGTCGGGACGGGACGGGACGGGACGGAACGTAAAGGAAAAATATTAGCGTAGCTTGCACGGGAGGTGCAACGCTACAGAGAAAGCGGAGCTGATAGGCACCTAGCTTGGCCTGGCTTTTGGGCTAGCCTAAGCACTACCAAGTCATCCCCAGCATGTTACGGAATTTATTGATCATTTATCGATTATCGATTAGCTGCTGGTTGACTATCAATTGTCTATCGATGACAGACTAAGCTTAAGTAGTCCCAACCATGCTTAGCTAGACTTAACCAGCTTCGCCAGTTCACAGAGGTATGTGTCATTGCGCTTGTACCCTTTCTGCACTACGGCCAGGATAGGCCCACAATTTCTGTTCGCAGGTTACGGACTACGCTCGGCTTAAACAGCTCCGCTGTTAAAAAACCGCGAGAGCTACTCACTTTTATATGACGTGTGCACACTAATTATCCATGTGAGACCAAACAACAGAAAAATATTATTTTTCAATTCTATGCCTTTTTACCATCAGCCATCCGCAATTGGTCAAAAGTTTTCGGGCTGCGTCCACTTCACCTGTCTGTCACCTGACGTCCAAAAACCGCGCAAAATCACTGCGTCAAAGTGGCGTGTACGCATTAAAGATGCATTATTACGCCGATCAAAACTTAATTTTTGTTTAAATAGCCGGACACTGCCCCGTTCCGACATGAATAGAAGGTGGGTACCCGCCGATCGCTCTGGCACTGGCTAGTCGGAGCTGTCGTGGAGAATGGATTAATTTGCCTATATTAAAAATTTTGCGTGACATTATATGGTTGTCGAGTCCTTTCAGCACGTAAACGACATCGCTATGTCAAATTTTCTTCACTGAAGATTCGTTTTAGCTGCATTGTTACGTTTCCGTTGCACGCCGACGTGATTTTCTAGCAGACGCCGAAAGCTAAGTGAGAAGAAGCAGGGCAAACGCAGACGCCGGCAACACCCTCCTCAACAGGTTATCTACTTTCACTGCGCTAGCCCGGCCCCACCTTACCGTCTACAGTTCTGCGTGCTCATCGCCCTTGGTCAGCCAATCAGGTAAGAAATATATGTCAAATTAGGCAATGCTATTCCTTTTGAAAGCAAACAACAGTGACCTCCTATAAAATAGGAGAGCGTTTCAATAGCCTTCTCAAACAACGCTGTGAGTCACCGCCCGATGCTTGCGTTGGCTGTTACGTAAATTGGACATCAGGAGATTGGAAGGAAAACAGATTGGAATAGCTTTACGTTATAGGGTCCCAGCCATCGGCCCGTTTAGACTTTGTACCCAGCGCAGATCGCTTTCTAGATCGGGGCGGCGCGGCCGCGCTCAGCCGCGTCATACGTAGCCGCCACGGGAGTAAAACGTCCCCCACTTTCCCTGCGGCCTTGTGCGCGATGGAAGACGGAGCGCTTTTTCTCCGCCTTCCTCCCTTGCGCACGCGAGACTGAGCAACCATTCTTTGCTCACCCTCTCACGCTTTCACTTTACCCACACCATACGGCGCTCGGCCACGATGTTATCGCACTTGGACATTATACGAAACATCACGTCGACGACGACGGCGGAAATGTGCCTGGAGTGTCCATATATTTGCAATCGCAATAAAATTATGTGGATCCGAGTCAGTGTGGGAAGCAGAGTAAGCGAAGCTTTCTCAGCTGTTTGCTTTGACTGACGATAGTACGTGGTGATCTTAACAGTGAATGTTTAATTTCTGCAGCATTTATTGCAATGCGAGAGTGGTGACTTGATGTTAAACGCTACCCTGCGTGCACCTGTTTGTCCGTGTAATACCCACAATGCATAGCGGCGTTTTTCATAACCTTCGAGATTGAGCCTCCAGGCTTCTCAGATGAATCTGGCACGCTTCCACTCGCACCGGCAACATACGGCATCCGGCCGCGATGTTATCGCACTCGGACTTCACACGGAACATCGCGACGACAGCGAAGGCGACGCGGATGACGTCGGCGTAAATGCGCCTGGAGTGTACATATAATTGCGTTCACAAAATAAAAAATAAAAAAAAAAGTTGTGTACGGGAAATACCGCTGCCATAGACTAGAAGCTTGTTTCCCCACAGTATGACTGACTTTGTGGAGAAACAAACGCATTGTATGTTTTCTTCGTATTTCCAAGCGATTTGGTGCGACAGCATTTAAAAGCCCGGAATCAGGTTGGTCATGTCCGCACGACTGTCATACGAGTGTTTTGTTGCGCTACGAGGACATTGTAAGAGTCATCTTACGAGAGGAAATATTCCCGACAAGGCGGGGCTCCGAGAAGCATTGTCAAGCGATCACCTATTTGCGCAGCAAAGCAATCGTGTGGCTCACAGCAGGCCCTACAACACTTGACCCGGTGTAGTTCAGCGGTTGCGGCTCCACTTTCTCAAACCTTCACAACCTTACCTTCCCGTATAATGCGCGAGATTTGCGTACACTTAACAGGCACGCATGATTTTAGTTATACTTCCGAACTGAAAAATGAAATCACGCAGAAACTCCTCTGGGAGTTGCTTAAGTATGCACAAGCATTGTGCCGCTTGTTAATCGCCACGCAGCCCGGTGTCATTATCAATGTTATGAAATTTGATTCGACCAGCATAAACCCTTATTAACCCTTATCGATCGTTATCAACCTTATCGAACACGATCCGACCCTTATCAACTATTATCGGTCCTTATCAACCTGGATGTCCAGCTAAGCTGTTGCAAAACTACCATTACAATTTCTGAGGGGGGCATGCAATATTTTATTCCTGGTTCGGCTGCTTGTTTTGAACTTGTTCTTTATTGAAATATGTGCTGTTCTGTGTATTGTATGGGTGACCTCAATGAATGTATGCGCTGTTCGCTTCACTTCGCTGAGCGCTTGTAGCCTCTGCCTTACGTGGTTATGAGCCATTGCATTCGTCATACGTGACGGACGGCCAAATTTCTCATTTGGTATGCATAGAAATGCTTATGCATTTATAACTAAAATGCCATCGTTTCTTAAACGAGACGAAGCTGCTGATTTTCGCTGTAACACGGGGACTCTCTTTTCCTCTTTATTTCGTTCCGTCACGCGTTCTATAGAGCATAAGTTTTCCCTTTCAATTTTTTTACACTGATAATATTCAAGCCTTCGCATTGTTGGCAGATTGCACTGTCAAGTAAACACAAGTAAGAAGTGAACTATTTGGCGATGTCCTTTTGTGTCAAAATTTGCGTAATAGTAAATCTTTCTAAATACCTTATCTTTTTAAATACCAAATGAAACACTTTACCATGCACCGAAACTTGAAAAAAAGGGGCACGCGCAGCCGTTCTTAGTGCTTCGATGCCACTCCATAAAGCCATTTCGCCGGCTCCTTCTTGCAGAATCTGACACCATCATCTTTCCTTATACGCCAGGGCGCAAATATGCATCACAGCTGCACATTCGTGTCCATTTTTAGCATGGTCCACAAGCTCTTTGCCATCAATTCAACGGCGGACGAATCTTTTGCCCCTGTAAAGATGCTTTGCCGCATAGTAGCGAAACAAAAGCGCCCCAGGAAAAAAAATCCAGCCAGCGGAATAAAACCAAACTGGACCTACATATAAAGAGAGACCTACAGTATGTGCCACTAGAGTGCAATTAGCGGATTAGTTTTTACTGTGCTGCAAATGACGTTTTAAAAATGACCCCATGCATTTTAAATGGGTCTACAAAAGTGCCCCAGGAAAAAAATCCAGCCGGCGGAATTAAACTACACTCGACATATAGCTTGAGAACGTTGTCGGGATTTAGTGCCTAAAGTACAAATCGCGAAAATCGAGCCATTGCTCAGCAATCGATTTTTAAAAAATGCTGCCCATAGAGTTACGCCGACCGCATCGCCCCAGGGTCGGCTTCACCGCAGTAGTCGATGTCCAAGATTGCTGGACTTGCCTGCAGACATCGCTTGCATGTCCGCGAAGGAAATCATGAGGACATGGTGCGTACATTTTAAGGAAATGTCAGGGCTTTTTGTACAGTCTTCTACATTATGTATGTTAAGGCCACCGCACACGCTGTGCGACAGATGCAAAGGGCATAGTGCCCACGCATCAATAGATACATTTTGTTACGCGCGCACGCACGTGTGAAGAAGTGAAGCATACTCCCCATTATTTTAGCCCTTCCGCCAAGTGCATGCGCCTTAACTGAAGTTCTAAAAGTAAACTGCGTCAGAAAATTCGTAAAGTACGATGTACACACGAGCTGCAGACGCGATAGCTTCGGATCGTAATTCGAACATGCGAGTAACCAAAATTTTGTGACGAGGCAACCGAAAGACGAAGCCTCAATTGGAGGGCACATATTCACGCATATGCGAAAGAAAAACCCATATGGAATAACCTTGGGATATCCGTGGTGGTCCTATGTGCGATATATTTGGGACATCCATGATAGAATATCCGAAACTTGATGTCCGGCGGATATCTTGTTTGTCTAAGAAATTATGCCTGGACATTGAGACATGATTCGGATGTCCTACGGACAAAGTGTTTTCACTGGGATGACCCACGACAATTTGTAGGTTGGCTTAAGCCTGGGCCTACGTCAAAGAGCTTGTATCTGGACGTCAAAGAGTTTTTTCGAAGAGCGGCACCTACCGCGTCCTGCGTCTACAGTGACCCATGTTGGCGGGAGAGGTTCGTTGAAGAGCAGCACGTATGTACAGTCGCGAGCAAAAGTTTGTGGACCAAAGGTGGCACGATTTTTTTTCTTCGCAACCTGGGCATTACGGCTGAAATCAAGAGCTCACGCCTACGTGCATGTGTTTGACCAATGCAACGTATTAAGCCAATTCGTGGCCGCGGAGCTGTGCTTGAATATATTTGAATTTTTTGCTGATGCCGTGGTCTCCAAACTTTTACTCGCCATTGTACATACACATTGCCACATACTAAGTAACTCAAGTTGGCCCAATGGTTGGAATGAAATTTGTTACTTAGCGCAACATCCCGATGCACTACCCATTAGATCGTTGACTACCCAGTGATCCATGTAGGCTATAAAACAGATACAAACATGCATAGATACAAACATAGACACATAGATGGATACCACTGGGAAAGTGCCTGAACTACCCCAAGAAAACTTTACACTCTTACGAATTTCAAACATTACAGCATACCTTTCTTTACGAACAAGACAGAAGAACACATGTACCGATGGGAGAATGCAGCTACTTTGCATAGGAAATATCAGTGAATCTTAGTAAAATTTCAGGCGAAATTACACACGCATTCGCGGCTTGTCGGATATAACTTTGGTCCAATGCGGGAGTCTATGGGAGCAACGAGACCGGATTGGTGGAGGGCAAATCGAAGGGAAGAGTTTCTTTGCTCTCACGAAGCAAACGATAAGTTCTTGTGGGAAATATTCACGTCTTTTAGACCGCAACTCTTAAGGCGCCGGTTTCTGCGGTGAACGTCGGCGTCGCTAGTAACCGAGCGAACGAGCACAGCGAAGGATGAAAGAGCGAACGCGGAGTGCAGAAGAAAGACGGCGATAGCGAAGAGAGCGCGAAGAGGAAAGCGGAGGAGGAGGGTATGGCGAAATCGTGAGAAGAAAAGCGTCGCGCCGCCCAAGACGGGCTCTGCGGCGACGACGGCTACGAGGTGGCGCCCGAGTAGCGCGCGTCGTCTGTTCACCGATGACGCCACTGATACCATGCATAGAAGTAAGTGCTGCATGGGAGGAAGTCTGCCTATGACGGCTGCTGTGAATAGCCCCCCTGCGTTACTCACATGCTGCCTCACGCGATATCCCGATTAACGAGGAAGTCATGCTCCAATAGGTGACCCGTAAAAGAGCGAGGGATTCTGGGATGCGCCGTCTGCTAGCTGTTTCCGCGCAGCTGCCGCCACAGCTTCGCCGTTGAAGCCCATTGATGCGCTGGCAGTGCGGCTTTCTCACACACGAAGATTACCCTGTTGCAGGCGCTTAGTAAAACCATTGTCGGCTGTTCAAATTCAAGCGTTAAAGGCAAACGCATGTAACTACTGCCTTGCAGCATCCCTTGCTGAGTCAGCTGTGCACAAGCATCACAGGCATGGCGCCACCTCCAAACTGCAACAAGGCAGAGACCATCAGTCAAAAAAAAAAGAACGTATACAGTGCCACTTATCAGGCGGAAATAAGCTGTGTAAGGGCCGACACGGAATGATTCTCCAAGATATTTGTTTCTTTAACACTGACTCAAACAACCAGAGCTATTTCAGTACTCACATGCACATATAGCGGTATTATGAAACATGGTTTTAAGGCGCAAATTTAAACGGGACACAGTGAGATAACCCGCCGTGGCTACTTAGTGGCTATGGTGTTGGGCTCTTAAAAACGAGGTCGAGGGATCAAATCCCGGCCACGGCGTCCCGGCCACGGCGGCCACATTTCGGTGGGGGCGAAACGCAAAAACACCCGTGTACTTAGATTTAGGTGCACGTTAAAAAACCCCAGGTGGTCGAAATTATTCCGGAGCCCACCACTACGCGTGCCTCAATCAAATCGTCGTTCTGGCACGTAAAACTCCACAATTTATTATAATTTAACAGCCAGGTACATAACACTCGTAACGAATTAGCCCACATTGGTTCCTTGAAAGCAGATAGAGCTAATGCGCAGCAGTAATATGTCGGCGATTTGGCCATTCCTCCATCTAGTTGACAAAAAAGCGACAACTTATAACTACGTACCATTTCAAGTGAACTTCGAGTTTCGACCGAGAAATGCCGTTGACAGCGCGCAAAGTTTTGAAACATTTTCAGTGCTTCATTTTCTAATTAAGCTAGCTGCGCCGTTACCGACGATATCGGTTGCAGCGACGATCACAGAGCAGCATTTACCAGACCGCTGTAGCCATCGCCTCAGCGTCCGATTTTGTAAACTAATGCTTCTATACGCTTGATAAATTATCGGATAAAGATATCTGTCTGACGGACCCGCAGGCAGAGCACTCAGTGACGATGCGTCCAAGCAGTGGCAAATGTCGTATAGCTGAACCCGTCAGCAACAAAAAAGGCTGCCGAAACGCTATGAATAAAAGCATATCCTTGCCTTTCTTGGCTCGTCATTGTCGCGCCCCGAGTGAACTGAAACCTAGAAATCAGCTGCGTGAATGGTACGACATTGCTCGTCGACAAAACGAACGGAAAGCCTCGCACGACAGACAGTTGAAACCGCGCAGAAAAACACGCGCGCCGGGCATGCCGCCGAGGCCGCCGCGTAGTCCGTCGAACCGGAAGATGCCTGCAGACGGTGCGTCCATAGCGAAAGAAATTCAACAAGAGGGGACACTCGGCAAAAACTGGCAACAGGAAACACGTCACCATACGTCACGCTATACTTTCGACACCGAACGTTAGCTGCCGCGAGCATCGAAAAACAAAAAATAAAGTGAACTTAAGTTAACAGGCATTGATTTACTTTTTTAATTCTTTGCCGCGAAAACTAAAACGTTTTGCGTATAAATGAACTTAAGCTTTGCGACTTATTTTCCTTGCCTTACCTAGCCACAGGTCAATGACGCGCCAGATACATGCGTCATAGAGAAAGAAATTCAACAAGAGGGGACACTCGGCAAAAACTGGCAACAGGAAACACGTCACCATACGTCACGCTATACTTTTGACACCAAACGTTAGCTGCCGCGACCATCGAAAAAAAAAAAGAAAGTGAACTTAAGTTAACAGGCATTGATTTATTTTTTAAATTCTTTGCTGCGAAAACTAAAACGTTTTGCGTAATAAATGAACTTAAGCTTTGCGACTTATTTTCCTTGCCTTACCTAGCCACAGGTCAATGACGCGCCAGATACATGCGTCATCCGCCAGACAGTCCCCCGAAGCCAGCGAGTGCGGCCGCGCGCGCGTTTGAGTGCTCGCCCGCGGCGACCCGTCTGTCCCCTTTTTTTGTAAAGTAGCCTGGTTTCGTGGGCTCCCGGCGTATGCTTACGTTCCTTTTGCACTGGGACAAGACACCACTGCACTATTGGATTACGGCAAGATGAGAAATTTGGTTTCACAGTCTACGACGCATTTAGGCTTACGGCACGGGACCGAGACTTAAGACGCAGTTAGCGAAAAACAGCTCGGCCGTCCTGGCGCAGGTAATTTGAGTTAATGAATCGTGCTGGGACATGTTTCCGAAGCTTCCTAGGGGATTATTGTAACTTATTTCGGTTCTGTTGAGGCACACTAGCCGCGCAGCGTGCTGTGACGCAGTTAGCGAGAACCAACTCGGTCGTAGTGCGCAGTGTAGTGCATCTTACTAGAAGTTTGTGCAGCTTTCTCTGACGCCAGACATTACTGAAGAGTAATTTCGTTACTTTCTGGGGTACTTTTGAGGCACGCTGGTCGCACAGCGCGCTGTGACGCAGTTAGCGATAAGCAGCTCGGCCGTGGTGATAAAGTTAGTTTGGCGTGTAATGAATCTTAGAGGGTCAAGTCTGTGACGTTTTTTGTGGCTCCGCAACAACATATACCTTCTTTCGGTACTCACGCCTGTTGAAAATGCGATGGGCGATTGCCAAGAGTGATAACATGGGGTGTGCTGCTGTCGCCGGCAGAACGCGCGAACGACGAACATATCAGAAACTTGTAATTCGAAAATTACGTCTTCTAATGGACTGAAAAAAGGCATTGCACCCACGCATTTGTCTTGAGTGCCTGTTGCGTCCGTCTCTATGTATGTAGCGCCGTCGCGTCGCCCGAGGCCAAGTTTTGGAAACGTGAAGTCGCTCGTGTATTTGTGCTGCCAAAGTGCAGGAAATAATGCCCGGAAATGGGGGAACGCTTGGAAATCAGATGTTTTCATATATGTTGGGATGAGTCGGGTATTTTCTACGCCATGTATGTAAAAGCGAATTGCTTTTGTTTGTAATGCCGCCCATTCACCGCTTTCGCACGTTTCGCCTCTACACGCAGTATTCCTATGTCTAAATACCAAAATGACTCATGCTTGTAACATGCTGTTACGTGCTTGCAAATGTAACATGCTTGTAATTTACTTTTTTTTTCAGCTGGTACCGTCCGGTGGAGCTTCATACAGGAACTACTGCCTTACCTGCTGGTGTCACAACGTTGGATGAACGCACAAAAATCGCGGAACGAGCTATGACATAGAGCAAAATAAATATTTCCTCATTGCACAAAACGTCTTGCGTCTACTTTGTGAAATTGCACGTGGCACAGATTCGATGGGACTTTAAGAGATCGTTCGCAATCATTTTTACGAAATAATAAACCGATTCTGCACGAAGAGCAAAAAAAAAAAAGGGAGGGGGGGGGGGGGCGCAGCCGGCGTGCTAGCTTGCGTTCAAAATACGCACGCCCAAAACCGAAACCGGAAGTGATGTATGTGATTTACACCAACCGCTTGGCACGCTGCAGTCAATTCGGCCGCTGGGCCTTATGGGAGTGTCCTCTCTTGTTGAATTCCTTTCTCTATGGTGCGTCCCGCAATGTTTTGCGATTGCTCGTTTTACCAGTCACCTATTCGCTCCGTTTGCAGCGTGCTGCACGAGACAATTGTCCGCGCCAACCAATAAATCGCGAAGTGAAAGAACGCATACAGCTGGGCCCTAATTGCGCATTAGGGCGTATCGTAGTCGTCATTGAATTTTTTTTAACATACGTTACATTCGGTGACCGAATAGCACAAAAAAGGCGTATACAAAGCAAAAATAGGTCCTAAGGACTCAAAGATTCCATGAATCGATTTAATCAAGAATTAACTCTGCCAGCTTTTTGTACGTGTGCTTGTGAGCAAAGTAGAAACGCGCAGTAGATTGGATAGAAGTGGACCAATTCCCGCTCAGCTCTATGGATGATGCCTTAGGAAAGGACCAAAGGAAGTAACTGGCAGTGAACTTGTAGTTTACGTTAAAGCAGGACTTTCGAATTTGGCCACCTGACCTACAGTAGGCAGGGTTATCGACACCTGTTGTAAAGTTGTTGCTAAAGCTCGCGAGTGAAATGCCAAAAAAGAAAGGCACTCAACAAGAAGATATCAAATTACAAAAACACTCCAATCTGAACGACTGGTACGGGGGGTCGAGGCAGCGCCGCGACGAGAAATCTGCGCACGCAGCAAGAAGGCAAACCGACATGAAACCCTCTGAAATCAGGAAAGCAAAGTGTATGCCTTCACAGCGCGTGCGCGACATCTGGCTCGAGAGGTGAAGTGGTGAAGCGTGTCCTCCGACAATCGACTTTGTCATCGCTTTACCGAGTACGGCGACAGTAAGAGATGACAGAGTTTACATTAACGGCTCCGTTATATCCAACCTGAGCTGTTCGGCGCTCGAATACAGTGGGACCGCATGCCGAAGATATCGATTTTGAACATGCACAATAGCATGCCCTACAGCTGCGCGCTTTTTTCTTCCAACGTAACGAGAAAGAGGGGAGCAAGAGACAGAGAGTAGAACTGAATTTAACACCCACGCGTAGTTGGAAACGTGAAACCGGCGGCCCCGTTTCGCGCACTGCTGTGGCAATCGGCCTTTTCACGGAGCGACGGCCTTTTTATTTTCAGGGAGCGACGGCGCATGCGCACTGTCCTAGCGGATTAGTCGCAAAACATTTCGGAAGGGTCGCGCGCGCGGCTGCGAAGCCCGATATCCGGAGAGCCCCCGAAAAAAAATAATAAAAAGCGCGCGCTCAATCTTGCAAGCACTCGTGCCGTGTACCGCGTTGCAACACCGTGGCGCGGTGCGGAAAACGTGCGTAACGTGAGACTGCAACTTCACTTTCAAACAGAAATCGGCTAGGGCTCCGTCCGGACTGCACCGTGAACCCCGTAGTTGCCGCCTTTCATTAATGGCTAGCACATTTATCGAAAAACCCGGCATTGCACTTGGACGACACTTCAAAAAATGTCACGTTGCTGACAAAGTCTTCTTGCAGCATTGTCGCTCACTTGCTGGTGGTGGCAGCAGACCCCGGAAAGTAAAGCTAGTTTCGGTTTCAAGGAACATGTGCGCTCGTAGCGGTTGCCGGACATCCTAAGTTATTTTTCTTATTTCTATTTGGGTGAATATTAAATCGGGCGAAGCGCGGCAAGTGGTCGCCATCGTGCGTCCGTCGAGCTTGCCTCCGGTTACCCTTGCCACTCGCTCAGCGATATCACCAGTCAAATCGCGCTTGGTCGTCTGCTTCGGTTGTCGTCCCTAAAACCCCTATATATAAAAAGTAGCGCCATCCACTACCCTCCTCCTCCGTTCCACTATCGCGCTCGGCGCGACCAGCGCGATCGAGGCGCGATATCGACAGTGGCGCCGCCTGCGTCGGGCCTGCCGCGGCAGACGACAGCTAACGCGCTACCAGAGGAAATCCGAGGAAAACTTCGATCGCGCCCTGCGGAGACGTTTTTGACGCGCGATTTTGCTTCGTCAGTCAGTAACTGGTCTTAATAATGCCGTTTTGGAAGTAGCAACGCGACGATGCGAGACGGCGCAAATATCAAGTGTGCAGCAAGCGTTTGCGCACGCCGGATGGTAAACAAAAAAAAAGCCGTTTGCCCTCGCCTAGTCGGTTGCGGCAACTTAAGGCGCAGCAGCATGCCATCACAACGAAGTTCTTGTCCCTAACACGTTTGATCCATTTGTGCGTACATCACTTTCGTCGCACAGGCCCGAGAATGGCAGTCGGAGCGCGCTGGAAAGAAAAAAATATACAAAAGCGCGACGCGAACTTCCACGTGACACGGATTGGCCAATGGGGGAGCGGAGGAGGCTGGGGCGACAGGAGGCGGCTAAGAGAGGGCGAGGAGGAAGCGCCGGGGTGAGCGCGGTGGCGGCAAGATCTAAGAATGGCGCTACTTTTATAAATATAGGGGCTTTAGTCGTCCCAAGTGTGAAGATGGGAAAGATAAGACAGATAAGCTTGATCAGGCGTGCAACGAACGGAAGACGCAGGAAACCAGGGGCGCGATCTTGTACGCGTTCCAAAATGGAACGGAGGCGTTCCGTTCCATCGAGCCGCACACGATTGGTCAATTTCAACCGCGACGTTCAAATTGACCAATCGTGTGCGGCTCGATGGAACGGAACGCCTCCGTTCCATTTTGGAACGCGTACAAGATCGCGCCCCAGGTCGACCAAGCATTAGACGAAGATGGCTAAATCGGGGCATCACATGTGTTTCGCAGCTCTATGGTGCTCGAACACCGCGAATTCCATTTCTGCGAAGTTTTTCAGGTTTCCTAATGACCACGGGTAATCACAAGTATTCCACTCTATTTTCCGAGCAAGAATCCATTTTGCATGAGTAAACCAGTTCTGTGCAAGCAAGAGTGGACTTACATAAGAGCAGTGTCGCTCGACTCATTCGTCATGACAGCAGCCCATCTGTTGCCGGTGAAATAGTTGTAATGAAGGGCTTGAGTGCGTGTTTGCGGGCTATACATTTTGTTCACTCGTTGTCGACATGCACAGGCAAGGTTAAAGAAAAAAGAAAAGAAAGAAAGACGCAGCCGTGGTGCATGGTTAATAATTTTCGCATTGGTTTGGATCTTCTGGAATCTACTTTCACTCATTATGTACAAATTTCCGTCGTGAATGAAAATTGCTTCTGTTGATTGTCACTCTCGCACTGCGTGGAGGTCAGTCTTTTTCCAAATGTGTGAATAAAAACAAAAGCGTTCAACTTTTACTTGTGTGCAGTTTTGGCTGGCCGACAAATCGGCTAGTTTAATTTATCCACTTCACAACACACGAACAAAATTAACGATTGATCGGGCCAGGAAGTTATTTTCTTGATGCTACCTCCCCACTATATCTGTGGACTAGTTGAAGCGTAGCCCTATATGTAACCGCAAGTTAGGGCTTTCAAAGCGTCTGCTTTCACGAAATGACGAAATGAAATATATTAACTGCGAATATTGGTAATTAACAACGGTTGGCTATATAAATATTCTTCATTATAATTGCTTGGAACTGGTGCGCACGAGCAATGTCCCAGTGGTTTAGAAAATAAATAGCAGCTTGCAAGGTAAACATGGTACACTCGGCGACAGCTTTTCTTGACATTGGAGCGAAGGCTACGGAGGCGGGGCCTCCGCACATTTGTGTTGCTACGCAAGTAGTCCGGCAGCTTGCAGCCGATTTCAGTTCCAGTTTCGGTTTTCGCTAGCTCGCAGTGCTAGTGTGTTTAGCAAAACGTATTCGTCGACAGCTCGGGCTGACGGCGCCTTACTCCAGCGTAGACATTGCAGACAACCTGCTTGGTTTGTTTGGAGACCCACTTCTTGTCACATTTAGAGTATAGCCTCCTCGGAGAACGAAAAGGAGAGTTTGCGGCCACACACGGTACCGCCGGCACCGGGGACGCCGTGTTTACTGCAAGAGCCACCAGCAGGCGGTGCCGAAAACGTGGTGCCGTCCAAGAAATAAAAAATAAACAAAATTAAGCAGCACGATAACTTTTTTTCCATCAACAGCTTCCAATACTTGTTCTATATTTATAATTAAGAAAGCTTTATTTATTCGGGCCAAGTAACTCTTAGAATCAGAAAATAAAACAGGTACTATTTCCTGGCGCGCGCGCATGCAGGCGGTTCGGCTCTGTAGCTTCCACAGTGCTGTCAAGAAAGAGCTGTCGCCGAGTGTAGGAAGAAAGCGCTTCCTAATACACGACACGCTTCAGCGGGTTCTGCTCCGCGATTCGGCCAATGTCGCCGCACGTTTAGCGGACCTGCAAGAGAGCACGAACGTAGTCCACTCATAGAGTAACATACGGATTACAAGAGTGGCCACTCGAGCCTAAAAGCGGCCGAGCTACGCAGCTTCATGCCGCCCGCTAGAGGGCAGTACAACACTCCCCGTCTCCAAGGGAACGCGCGTACTAGCTATCTACTGTAGTAACTTTTCTATAGTGCACTATACGTCTACTTGTCTATGTGGCTGTAGACGTAGACGTTATCAACGGAATCACCCGGCCGTGAGCGGTGGATGATAACACTAGTATTAGAATGAAGCATAACGAATCGCTACAAAATATCGGCCATGGTGTGATCAGGCAAGGCGACGCTACAAAAGATGTGCGATAACGTCTGCGTGGTCTTTGCTGGGTTCGCCTGCCAGAACGCATCTGTCTGCTTGGCTGCTGCTTGGTAAGAAGGCCTTCATTACGTTCTTTTTTCCCTTCATTACTTTGCAAATTGCTTATGTATTTGTCACTTCAGCCGTAAGTTAACGTTTGTCGCATTGTGCTGTTCGGCGCAGAGAGCTTTTTGTGTTCGTCACTTCGCGCATGATGTTCGTGGATTGCTTCACATTATGTAAGAAACAGAAATTTGGAATGCTGCACAGCACGTGTGCGAGAAAATCGTTTCTGGGGCGAGAAAGTGAGTCGGCACACGCCGGTACACGTAGTCTGAATTTAATGCACGTGTGTGCAATTGTGTGAAAGAATGCAGTTATGCTTAGGATCGTTATTCGTGGCGTGCGCAGATCGCTTGAAGCCTTTGTCACGAGCGCAATTAGAGAGAACTTGCGAATTGAGAAGAATGTAAGCTGTGGCTTCGACATATTCTGAATAAACACTGCTGCCTCAGTGGCGCATGCATGGCACCAAAGGTTGCTTTTTTTTTAGCTGCGTCAATTGCACGTGACGCTTTTCGCGAAAGGGCGATCTGAAGTGCGTAGGTGAAAATTTGTGCGAAGGCGGGAGAGAAGACATAGCCAATACTCTTTTTTCAGGTCATGCAGACCATAGTCAAGTACTACGGGAATTACTGCTGTGTTGCGAGGTGCAGTAACAACGGCAGGACAGGGAGAGAGAGTGGCTGGCTGACAACTGCAGTGAGCAGCCTTCATTCCTTGTTTGCTATGCAGCCCGAAACTACCACTTAATAATAAAGGTTAGGCTTCAATGGACGAGCGTTGTTTTCCTCTTTAATGCTAATGCCGTCTTCTGCAGTTTTACTGTTCTGTGGGGTTTTGCATAATATCGCCTGTTTATTCCTTTTGTGAAACTTATTCTCAACATGTGGCAGCTGTATTGGCATGTCTCTCATGGTGCAGTGCACCCATCTTTTTGTGCTTGCGTTCATCGAACGTTGCGAAAAAAAAAGTGTGCACGTGCTTACTGAGAATGACTGAAAAATAAAGTTTCGTCTCTTCCAACACTTGTCATGTTTATTTAAAGTGCCTGCATAAACACACAGTGGCATCATGAGCTTGCTGCTCTGGCGGTACAGCTTACACCAAGCTACTCGATGCATGCAAGCAACACGTTAAAAAAATCAAAATATAGCCATAATATAGTCTCCGGGACGAGCACTCGCACGGAAGCAATCTTGGAGGCCGTGTACATCTTCTAATCGCCAGAATATAGCCTTTGAGATTAGCTTTTCTGCGGTACCAATCTCTGAGTCTGCGTAGATTCCACACACCCGCTAGGTGCGCTGCGAACCAAAATCGGCCGCAGGGGCCTGTGGAAGTGTCCGCTCTTATCCTTGTATGTTACTCTATGGTCCACTTGCATGCGAAATTGGAAATGAGGGCTTCAGAGGCAACCCTCCTCCTCCCAGCTACGCGCTCTCTCCCTCTACCTTCTGACCTCATCAGTGACGTAATGGAGGCATTGTTTTGTTTGGGAATTATTTCCAGTAGGACATCCGGCAGCCGCTAGGGGTTGAAGGAGGCGCTGCCGCCGCGTATCGGCTAAAGTCCCTATATAAGAAGTACCGCCATCCTTTGATCAAAGCCGCTTCTCTCTCTCCTGTACCTCCGATTGGACGATGACAGCGCGCTTTTCACTTTATATATTCTTTCCGCCTCAGAGCCGTGTTGAAAGTCCTCTGCGCAGCCGCAGTCGCCGGCGGCGGCGGCGGCGCGCGCCCGGCCTGAAAGCTTCAACGTAGACTTTCTAGGTGCGCCACCGTCGACTTGGCTTTCGCAAGCAAAAAGTAAAGAAAAAAACAAGCGCTTTAGGAGAGGAGGAGGCGGAGGAAAGAGTAGATGGCGGTACTTTTCTTATATAGGGACTTTAGTATCGGCATGGAACCGAGCGTCCCATGGGAGATATAGGGAGTTTCCGGCTCCTGGTGGCAGCGCGTGCCTGACTTCACAACTCGTTTAAGGCGCCGTAACAGTGGGTCGGTATACGAGACCAGCAAGATGCTGACGCCAATGATTGGCCGTCTGTACAGCACAGTGTGTGGTTGAGACCATTTTATAATACCAGGCCGATAATGACGCAACCGTCAAGCGACAGTTGTGGTAGGGCGACGGCCTTTCTTGTCGACGGCAACGACAAAATCAGCGTGGTGTTGCGAAAGTCGATGTCCGTGTGTCCATCAAAGGGTTCATGTATGGTGCCGTGCCAGGTGCCAAGAGGTGGAGATATTCAGGGAGATTAGAAAATTGTTTTATATACACTGTACATGGTATATTACAAGATGGGCTCCATGATATTGGAGCCGTCTACGTGCTAACATCTTTGCATGTGGTAGCGTTTACATCTCCGAGCGTTCTCCATGGTCGAGCGTGCTCTACATCGTCAAGCGTGCTCTACATGGTCAAGCCTCTTTACATGGTCAAGCGTTCTCTACATGGTGAAGCGTCAAGCCTCAAGCGCAACACTCAAGTCCCCTGTTTTATCCCTTTCGTTTCCCTCTTTCACTCGACGAGGGAATACACTGTAGTTCTTTTAGCCAATCAGCATCTTGGATCAGGTGGCCATATCCCGCACGTGATGTGTCGTCGTTTCCCGCCGGGCTCCGCCTCCAATCTTGTTAGGTCGCCCCCGAACACAGGCAGCGGTTGACACCTTGGGAACCGAACGTTGATGTCGTTCCCCCGGGATTGCCAGACACTGGCCCCTTTCAAGATTCGCCTCTCCATAGCGGTCAGTTCGCGGAACCAGGTAGGGCGGTGGCTGTCTCGAAAGGCAGCAGTCGGCGTAGCATCGTCGTGGTTCGGGCGGCGCTGGTAATTCACGGGACCGCACCAAGGGGCGACGCTGCCGTTTAGCCACGCATGAGGTAGCCCGGAGACCAACTGCTAATCCCTCAGTCCCAGGTGACAATTCTCGGCCGCGAGAAAGGGCGCCACTTTGGCGCGTCTGAGTCGGCGCCGGCCTCCTTTGTCCCGAGGGACCGCCAGACACAACAGCACCCCCGCCGCCAGATGATGCATCGGGAGGTCGAGTTGTTCCATGCAGCTCGGCCGGTTTGATGCCTGCTTCGCTCAAAGCCATGGGGCCGCTGCTTCCAGGAATGATGATCTTCCCGCCAAAGGCCTCTTCATAGGTGGGCTCAGACTGGGCTGCAGAAATGACAAGCTCCAAGCTCCAAGGAGCGACCTTTGTCAGCCACACACAATGCTGCAAGCGCCACTGCAAGCCACTCTCATCGCCAGACTTTACCAATTCCAAAAATCCGACTGCCCCCTATCTAAAGAAAACCCTGAAACACAAGGTGCTCGTTGATTCGGACAAGTACCAAAAAACTTCCGATGATGTGTCTTCGGAAACAGACACCATCTGGGTTAATGTAATGAAGCTAATTATGAATTAGAGCTTCCACATATCAGGAAGGCGAAGGGAGAACTGGCCTTCACTAATTCACATTCTGTAACACTTAGCACAAAAGAGCTACATAATCATTACATAATGCTGAAAATGCCCAATCAACAAATAGGAAAACCATCTACCACGTGCCCAAATTGGCTCACAAGGCCTGACTTATTCTGCATTTGCCCTATCGCACTTCGAAATTGTTCTGCTTTAATGCTAAGCTCGATCTGAGCTGATGGCCCTATCTTAACCAACGGTTCCCAAGACATGAAAGTCCCTCACAACATATCCCCAAAGAAATGAAAGACAATGAACGCAAACTACAAAACGTGCCCTGAAAGAAAATCCCAACCAAAACACGGCGCGTCATTAACTCGCGCAAAAGCGCAGGTCATCAACTTGCGCAACCTGCGCGTGACCTTCTAAACTATTGCAACCCTGACACTACGTCTATGGCTGACACCTGGTTTGCAATTCAATTCTTTATCTGTCGCCGCGAACACACTCCCCTTTAAATTGTGGGTCTAACCTGAGCCGAAAAGGTTAACAATATACCAGAAAACTGCGGCATTTTTTTCGCCTGCCAAACTATCAAAACTAAACTAATCTCGGGCAGACAGAATACAAAAGAAGAAAAAATCCTACCCGTCTTCCTGTTTTCTCTATTTTCGGGCCGCAAACGCACCCCTTTCTTTCAAACGCACTCGAGGGGGTCGCACATTCCGGGGATTTCGCAAGGTGCTGTCGCGAAGAAGGCAAAAGCCGCTGATTTGCCTGACACACCTTGTAGCTGCGACTTTAGGACAGCCGCTTCCAAGTGCTGGGAGGGGAATGCATTGACCGACCCGTGCGCGCACTGTCCCATTATCTGCGAGGCAGACCCTCTTCTTTTCCCCCGCCAGTGATCGGCCATTGTAACAGCCTACAGGACGCTTCCCTTTGTCCCTCTGCTTACAATGCGCTGTACGCGAGGCGGTTAGGCGACCGTTACCATCCCTCTGTCTACAGTGCACTTTACGCGCTGCGGTCAGGCGACGGTCACTACGCCTGAGTCTTCGGGAAACTCTCCGTTTCGCGACGTGTGTCACGCCGATCCCCGATCTTAGCAAACGCCTAAGCTTGGGGTTTACCCTCCGTCGCTTTTTCGCCGTCTCTGGCTGGATCGTGACCTTAGCGCATCTACTAATGTCGCCTTGGCGCTTCGCAAGTTTGACTCTAAGCGCTTCGACCGCGTTCGCCTTTCTCGTCCTGCGCTTACGCCTTTTTCGTTTGGCATGCTTCGCAGAGCCTGCGGCATCGGCACACGCACTTGAAATTTCGTTACCCTTTTGGGTTTCACAGTGCGACTGCCGTTCTAATAGAGCATAACCAGATTTGATCTTTGAGCATGTTAGCTCGTCATCAAGTCTATCTTCAACTGGCCTAGCTCTATTACTGCCGTCGATAGCATGCCAAACTTCTCGCTGGCCTTCGTAGTCGGCCCTTGCTTCCGAAACAGCCTCGCTAAACGGCGAAACAAGTGCTTCTTCGCGCTTGTCACTATTTCCGTTAACGACGGGCACCGCAGCCCTCTCAGCGCTGTCTGAACAATCTTTGTCACTGCCATCTTGGCCTTCAAAGTCGGCCCCTGGTTCTAGGGCGGGAAAACCACCGCTCTCTTCGGTGACCGCATTCACCTCGCTTCCGGCTACTAACACGTCTAACTCATCACTGCTTACAGCTGCCTCTGGAATCGTTCCATGGTCCAGTGACCGCTGCTCAATAGGGTATGCGCCTATCAGTCTCTGAGTCTCCTCACGTGCTTTTGCCCTGAAAGCTCCCTTGCTGGAGATGGATTTTCCCGGTTCCCTCAGCATTTGCTCCGATCTATTCGAGAAGCAATGCGTGCCCTTGTCTGGCAGGGTGGCCGAAATTGCCGCCGCCGTACACACTTGGCCTAAAGGGCCTTCCGTTTCTGGTGCGGGAAAACCGCCGCTCTCTTCGCTTAGTGTGTGTGCCACTTGCATCACACCTTTTCCAGAGCTTTCTGCACTAGTCATCTCAGTGCTACCGTTACCTTCGACAGGCTCGGCTTTTTCACTGTCTTTTGGGCCTTCGAAGTCGTCCTGCCATGCTACCCCAAAGCGCCTGAACGAAGCCCTCTTAACCCTGTCGTAGTCGCGCGCTTTCTCCTCGGACAAACAATGCATAAAACACGCGCCGACACTAAACGGGAGAAGTGCTCCTAATCGCTCGGCCCACGAGTCCCGGCTGACACCCTCTTTCTCACAAACTCGTTCAAAACCGGCGAGGAAATTAACAATACCCTCATCTGTCTCGAAAGTGTGGAGCTGGCGTCGCGCTGTCCGCCATCTGAGCATCTGATTTTCCCGTTCAAGCTCTTTCATCCTAAGAGCGTGCCGTTGCGCTGCCTCTTGCTCGCGCCTCTCGCGAATTTCGGCATCGTGCCTGCGCCTTTCTGCTTCTTCACGCTCGCGCCTCTCGCGCTTCTCTACAGCTTCAAGCTCGCGCCTCTTGCACTCCTCTGCCTTTTGCTTTCTTTCCTCAATTGTCTCACAAGCCTCGTAAGCTTCCTCGACCGTCACCTCTTCTGCCTTCATGACGTCGAGGACCGCTTCTTTCGTTTTTGCGGAGTCGGCCGAAATGCCTAATTCCTCGCAAATAAGAAGGAGGTCCTGCACTCTAAATTTCTCCATAGCGATCTCGTTTGCCTTCAAAATTCACCCTTCCTAAAATTCGCTATTTAAAGAAGGTGAAATTCCCAAAATGGTGCCCGCCAGAAAACACACAGTTACTCTCCTAGCAACTACCTACTTGTACTAGAGAGTTCTGGCGACATGAAGCGAAAACTCAGGCCCTAAGCCCGTCCTTACCGCTACTATCAGGAGATCGCAGAATTTCTCTCTTCGTTCCTTCCTTATGAAACAATTTTCCTGGCCTCTCCGGCCTTCTCCCAACTCACTTCCTCATTCTGTAAAAGCTCCAATTGTTGACTTTTGCCTACCGCAGGGACAACCAAAATGCCCATCGGCTCACAACTTTTGAGGAGTTCCTGGATTTCAAGCTTATCCGTATTTACAGTGCACCCTGTGTTTCTTCCCCTTAGTAATTTAGCCCACGAGACACTATATTCTTGGTCTGCGAGACAAAATTACAAACAACACCAAAACACCATTACCGACTTAGTCACCTGCGCTAATGAGTCTGGCGAAAAGAGAAGCAAACACGTAGCACTCACCACACCGATGTAGCCAATTACGCAGGCCGATCCCACCGCTGCCACCACTGTTGCGAATGTCGATGGTCCGAGCGGCCACGAAGGTTCCATGTATTGTGCCGTGCCAGGTGCCAAGAGGTGGAGATATTCAGGGAGATTAGAAAATTGTTTTATATACACTGTACATGGTATATTACAAGATGGGCTCCATGATATTGGAGCCGTCTACGTGCTAACATCTTTGCATGTGGTAGCGTTTACATCTCCGAGCGTTCTCCATGGTCGAGCGTGCTCTACATCGTCAAGCGTGCTCTACATGGTCAAGCCTCTTTACATGGTCAAGCGTTCTCTACATGGTGAAGCGTCAAGCCTCAAGCGCAACACTCAAGTCCCCTGTTTTATCCCTTTCGTTTCCCTCTTTCACTCGATGAGGGAATACACTGTAGTTCTTTTAGCCAATCAGCATCTTGGATCAGGTGGCCATATCCCGCACGTGATGTGTCGTCGTTTCCCGCCGGGCTCCGCCTCCAATCTTGTTAGGTCGCCCCCGAACACAGGCAGCGGTTGACACCTTGGGAACCGAACGTTGATGTGGTTCCCCCGGGATTGCCAGACACTGGCCCCTTTCAAGATTCGCCTCTCCATAGCGGTCAGTTCGCGGAACCAGGTAGGGTGGTGGCTGTCTCGAAAGGCAGCATTCGGCGTAGCGTCGTCGTGGTTCGGGCGGCGCTGGTAATTCATGGGACCGCACCAAGGGGCGACGCTGCCGTTTAGCCACGCATGAGGTAGCCCGGAGACCAACTGCTAATCCCTCAGTCCCAGGTGACAATTCTCGGCCGCGAGAAAGGGCGCCAGGTTGGCGCGTCTGAGTCGGCGCCGGCCTCCTTTGTCCCGAGGGACCGCCAGACACAACAGTGGCGACCATCGGTTCGACCGAACCCCTTGCGATCAGCCGTCGAACCGACAACGCGGTAGCCGCAGCGTCTTGGTTTGTATATAGAGTTGTTCACACTCAAAATTAGTGGTAAGATGCCTTCAAAGTTGAAATGAGCAAGCTTCAGCCTTCAAGCCATGCGCATGAAGTTTGAGCGAATGTTGATGCAGTTCAGCCAAAGTTAGGCCTGGGGTGCTGTGCAGGATGCCCCGAGTTTGGCGAAACTCGGGATCTTCACGAGTTCTGGCGACGCCCCAAGATGAAAGAATTAATGGTAACAAGACAAAGTTTGTCCGTCGGCACACCTCCAGTTTCATTGGTTTATCTAGATTCACTCTGGGTGGCCATCATCCCTTGGGCGTTGCCATATGGGTGGTCGACAAACTGGGGCTCACGTGATCATACAGTCGGTGCATGGTCGTGCATTCTTTCTCTTGTTTGTCGTTCCACCGAGTGCATTAGAGGCACAAGCAAGTTATCAAATAAATGCATTTAGTACAATGATATTAGTCACATTCAGGGGCGGATCCAGGTTTTTTCTGAGGGGGGGGGGTCAGCTTCTGTCAATGATGATGATGATGATGATGATAGTAGCCTTTCTTATTTACCGAAATTTACCGTTTTTGCTCACGATAAACCCGCGTTTTATACGGCTAGAGCAACACCTGTAGCCATCCGTGGTGGCTCAGTCAGCTCTGGCGTTGAGCACGCGATCGCGGGATCAAATCCCGCCCGCGGCGGCCGCATTTCGATGGAGGCGAAATGCAAAAGCGCCCGTGTTCTTGCGTTGTAGTGCAGGTTAAAGAACTCCAGGTGGTCAAAATTAATCCGGAGCCTTCCACTACGGCGTGCCTTATAATCAGAATTGGTTTTGGCACGTAAAACTCCAGAAAGAGGAAGAAGACCTGTAGCGAAGTCAGGTATCGGTTTCTTCGAGCTTATAGGAAAAGGACGTTACCCAATACAACCATGTGCTTGGCGGCTGCGCCTGATAATACAAGGTGTTCAAAACTAAGCTTTATGGTTTTCTTAAAATTAGGCACTGGG
This sequence comes from Dermacentor silvarum, assembly GCF_013339745.2. Classification (NCBI taxonomy): domain Eukaryota; kingdom Metazoa; phylum Arthropoda; class Arachnida; order Ixodida; family Ixodidae; genus Dermacentor; species Dermacentor silvarum. The sequence continues at coordinate 154,286,547 of NC_051161.1, forward strand.
AGGCACGCGAAGACCACTGTGCAAATAAGTTATGTGGCTAAGGGGGCACGAAGTGAGATGATAATTATCGCTGTGAGCAGCCCAATTAACTAAATTTGAACAATTATTTTTGGTTGACTGCAGTAAGTGGGTATGTTTGTATTGAAAACTTAGAGACAGTCGTGTTTCTAAACAGTATCAGTCGGAAGAATTATTCTAGTGTGTCCGTGCTCCGAGATATCCGACTCCAAATTTCAATTGTCGTACTGCGCAGAATAATCGAGTCGACGCGAGAGCGGTTTATGCTTTTCGTTGCTGTGGAAGAGAGGAATTTTGGACATTTTTAGGGCATTGACATCTTGATGGGTGAAATGTTGTCATGAGATTTGTGCATGACAACACCAAGCTTAAAGCGGCAGTATGAAATATTCGTTAGCATGGCTAAAAAGGTTTCTGCTGTTGATGGTGCAGTTGTTGCTCTTGATTTCAATAGAACTTACAATACTTGGAAATCAGCAGTCACTTTATTTGCATAGCCCAAACAAGGACCATTCCCGGTCGTCTAGTCACCATTACACGCACGCGTACTGCCCTCCGGCTTCTCCGCTCGCGCCATTATCTCGGCATGGCAGCTGCCGCCATCTTTACAAGCTGCGCGGTCGCGTGTTACGACAGCGGTTACGGGTTCTTAGATTTTTTTTTCATTTCGGCAGCCGTGAGGGGAAGGTGAACAGTTATCATCTTTGCCAATGCCTTCGCCCCGTTGTCAGACTAAACGCCGCACCTCTTGCATGCGTAATCCTCACTCTCTTGCATGCGTAATCATGCGAACGACAATTAAAATTTGGAGTTGGATATCTCGGAGTACAGACACACTAGAAGAATTCTTCCAAGTGAAACTGTGTAGAAACACGACTGCCTCTAACTTTTGAATACAAACAGACACACTTACTGCAGTCAATAAAAAGTTAATTATTGAATTTTGGTTAATTGAGCTGCTGACAGCGATAATGATCATCTCACTTTGTGTCCGCCTGGCCACATAACTGATTTGCGCAGGTGGTCTGCATGTGCCTCCCAGTGCATAACTTTAAGAAAGCCATAAAGCTTAATTTTGAACACCCGGTATATCTAGCCTGTATTGTTTCTTAAAATAAATTTTGGAATGATATTTTGCAGGTTCGTTATAAATGCGTAAGCACGGGTCCGTCTTTGGAGTTCTGTTGGGACACCCTGATTTCCTTAAGGAGATTCTTTGTGTTCGGCTGAGACACCTTCGTTTGCTTTGGAGGACTAACTCCGGTATTCTCAAACAGCCCTGGACTCGAAGCTCTTACTCCACTCTACCTTGTTGAGCACAGCGCCGCTTCTCGACTGATAAAGACGCGACAATTCTCAAGAATTCCCGTGAATGATCATGAAGCTCAGTGACCACTTCTGTGGAGGGATGGCGGTGCCATCTTCTCTCTTGAGTCGTGGTGGTGTGTTGACTAGAGGAACGTTCTTGAATACGGGCGTAACGCCCCGCTCCAACGCAGCAACCACTACTCTGGTTGTTTACGATATGCGAATCACCGCGTATGAAGACTCACGACGCCACCTACAAGAATAACGATGTGGCGTAGTAGCCGAGAGCGCGAGCCAGCGTCTTCATGTTTTGTTTCCCACACGACGTCATCCTTTTACACAAGGCGCGCATCTGCTCCCGTTTCTCTAACCACGCGACGCCATCCTAGGCCCGCGCACTGGCGTTGGCCGCTGACGTCACGCTCCCCCACTTCGCAGCCGCGGCTCGAGGCTTCGCCCCGCTCCGCGAGAACGCCCACTCAGATAAATGGATCCGGCGGGCTTGAGCCTCGTATGATTAATGTAGGACAACATAACTGCGAAGTTACAATGAAAAACTTGTAGCGTACGAACGGCACTGTGGTCGTACTGGATATTGTCAACGTGTAACTGTGATCACAATGAGTGCTACAGTTAAAGAAAAGTTGCCTATGCGTAGTTCTTAGATTAGCTGTTAGTTGTTATTATTTATATATGAACACTTCAGCGAGAGATCTCTTTCATTAAGCGGGTTGGTCGCGGAACCGATGACAGCCAATGAGGCAACCGTTGACACCCCCCAGCTAGCACAAAAGCGATAGAAAACTGCTTCCATACCGATTCGCCAAGACTAAATGAACGTCTGAAAGACGCACTAAAAAATCCGTGCAGTCCGTTTAGAAGGTGATAAACGGTCGTATATCGTTGCTAATGTCCGGCGGATATGACTATTGCAAGAAGTTCTAGAATCCTGCTTAAAGTAGTTTCGAAAAATCCTGTCTTGAAATGGGATTTTGTAAGACCATTAGAAGCATTTAAAAAATACAGATTGAATCCTGCTACAATCAGGATTTTGACATCCGTTTTTTTTCACCCTCCCCTCTAGCGCCCCCCTCGTCTCCCTTTCCTTCCCTCTCCCCATGCCCCTGCGGCGTTTCGCCGGCCGGCGGCATGCAGGTTTGCGCTTGTGCAATACACGAAACACATACAGCAATAACATTTTTTATTGCAAAAAGTAAACACGACTAGACAAGCTAGCAATCAACATTAAATATGAGTGCCTCCGGGTAACGTCCATTACAGGTATCGACCTTGATAAACCTGGTTTCGAACAGGCTGCTGGGCTGTAGCTCCTTAATTCAGCAGGTCTTCTTACTGCAAAAACATTAGGCATGTGTAAAACGTATATTAATTGAAGCACACTTTTCTTAGTGAACGTATAGTTTTTCAATGCATTGGCAATAAGCACTGCAATATATCTTGGCAATGGGCAGCACTACAATATATTGGTCCAAGCACACAGTTTTCGAGCATTCCACCTTTATTAACATGGTTCTAACATTAACCGATCACAAGTGAAATTCCCTTCTGTTGCCTTGAAGACATACTTTACATCTAACTGAAGGTGTTGCATGTACAATCGCCAACCAGTGTAAGTGTCGGCTATTTTGCTAGCTTTCAGGAGTCTTGACTAGTTGGTGACTGGTAGATGACAGCAGTCTCCTAAACACGTGCGAAGTAGGTGCCAATTAGCATTCAAAGAAAGGAATAGATAATGCATTTCTGATAATGTTGTACGAGAAAAGAGGTAAGTGTGGCTCTGCAAAGGCACAGCTTCAGTGTGACAGCATTGTTACACCACCGCAATTTTATTTGCCACAGATGACATAGCCAACGCAGAAATGGCGCAGGCTTGAGCATATACCTAAACACCAGTTTATCAAACACATCGCATACTTCAAATTGAGCAAATATATTGCGATTCCTTAAAAAATAAAAGACAGCAGACGAGTGCAACCTTAAGTAGCAGCGACTATTTGCAGAACGGCTGCTTCAAGCATATACAGTAAGAACTTCAGTTGCTGTAATTAAACCATTAAAATGTTGCACGCCTATGACTTGCCTGTTTGAAAACCTCCACACAATAACATTGCCAAGCACTTGTAAATAATTTTTTTACAAAAACAGTGAGTCATCCACACACAAGGTGGGAACATAAGCCGTAATTTTCCACCCAGTTTCACTAACTTTGACCTTGGTGACATAATTATAGTTACGCAATGGGTTAAAGGTTAAGCTCGTGCAGTTTATATATCAATTATGATCTAGAGTGCTTGCATATGCAATTTATTGCTTACACCGAAATGAGCCCACACACTAAAACCCACACATGGCGCGCGGCGACGATTTCATCGCCGTTGCACTTTATACGGATTATCACGGCGACGACGACGGCGGCAAAAATGCGCTTGGAGTGCCCATATAATTTCTATCGCAATAAAAGAAAAAGAACCGCGGCGTAAATTTCTCTCTCTTAAATGGCATGGTCGCCGTTACGTCGTCGCGCCGTAACACGCGTGTTCGAGTCGATGTCTCAACGCTGCGGTTGCGACGCAGAGGAGCTACGACGGAGGCCCAGTCCCGCCAACGAAACTGCTCACAACCGGCCAACGCTCGCTTCAACGGCAGGAAAAGAAAGGGAGAGGGTTAAGCTGGCGCCGGGCCGGCGGCGGGCGCGCACGGAGACAGTCGAAGGTGGGGGAGCTACGAGGGAGTTGAGAGGGAGAGTGAGGGGAGCCACCGAAGCGACGGGGTCACCTCTGCTCAGCCAAATCCGCTTCCCTGACGCCCTCCTCCCTCACCTTTGACGTGTCCGCGCGCGCCCGGCGCCGCCGTGCTGGCGCCGCCCGCTCCCTACAGCATCGTTTTCTGCGAGCGCGTTGCTCGACGTGGGCAGTCTCGTGGCCCCTACTCGCCATCTGCTTGCGCGCCGTGATATCTAACGACTCCATTCCTACGTCGTGCTGTGGTGCACGAATACTTCATAAATAAGTCTTTCCTTTAATTAGAACAAACTTTCGGGCTCCTTCGAGTTCGAATTATCGAGATACGACTGTATATGTATCACGCTGAAAATTTAATTCGTACGACTTTAATATGAAATAACAGTTACCTGGGTTCTTGGAGTTGAGGAGTTTCGTGGTGGCCCTTTGGGCGGCGGCGTTTTCGTCTGCCCATTTGGCACCTGTAGAGGGTACATGATCGGTGTCTTCGCCCTCACGCGCCTTCTCTCTTGCACGTAGGTATGTGCCTGCATAGTAAGTTACAAAAAAACTCTTTATTGTTATGCTGATAAACTCGGAGTATCTATGTTTATAATGTAACAGCAGTGCCTATTACAACTATATATTGGAATTTTTCTTTTTTTAACAGAATTTTGTTACTGCACAGACTTGCAAAAAGAAAACGCCAGTGCGACCTCAAAATTTATTTGTTGCATGACTGAAGCCAAAAAATGTTAGGTATCCTAAAAAAAGATGCTGTAAATAGCTACACTGTCAGGATTATGTTACAAAAACAAGGCAACAGTGCACTACATGCAGGGTGTTTCATTTAACTTTAGCCAAACTTTAAAAATATGCAAGTGCCACGTACCAGGACAGAACCAAGGTAATGTTGGAGATACTCAGATTATTTTTTGCATTCCGCCTAGTTTGATAATTAGTTCTAATTAATTAATTAACTTCTCAATTACTATAGTTAGATCAAAAGTGTCAATGAGAAGATTGTAAAGCAACATGAGAAACCCCTGATACCGCTTTCTGTTTCTCAATATGAGCTACATAAAGTGTTTTTACAAGTGTGAAAGGTGCCTGCCAATACACGCAAACTGCCTCGAGCGGCCAGTCGTTCGGCAGTTTTGCGTGTATTCGCGGGCACCTTTCACGCTCGGAAAAAACACACGAGTGATCTCGCACAAGAGCGTTGACGGAAGAACGCTGTGGCTACGCGAAGATCGTAGCACGTCTAATCATTCTGCGCCAAACGGGAATGTCATCGTCTTCCTAACGATCAATGGTCAACGAAACGTCGCAGAGGTAATTTTAGACAGCTTTGGCAAACCTGAATACGCATACAATAAAAGAAACGTACGCAGACGTAAACATGCCTCTTAAACAATATTAGAGATTGCAGTTAAAATCAAGGCGCTTTCATTGAAAAACTTCATTACCGCCTAAAACTTCCACCTAAAACTCCCGCCTGAAAACCGTAAATAATTAAACACGACAGGTGTCAAAGTGGCCGTGACTACTTACGTGAGCAAAGAAGATGTGGAAGGCAGTCTGGCGCTCCGCAGTTCATGAACGAATACGCGTCAGGAACTTAACGGCTGGTCCTGACAAAAATAACGGTCAATGTAACGGCGGGTTCAAAAGTTACGCAATCTGGAGGGAAGCTGCGCGGAGAGCGCAGTCCGCTTGGCTGCTCAGACTGCGTCGGCGCAAGCGTTGACGCCGATGAGCCGTCGCGCCACTCCTCGCTTTGTCAGGTAGCCGCTATGACACGTCACGGCGCTGCATCCTCTTGCGACACACGCTGCTGCAATGCAAAAAAATACTCAGTGTGGCTTCGTACTCGGTACCTGAAGCACAGAAATGCTAGCTAATTTAACTAAGAAAATACAAAATGCGGCTGCTACCATAATACTAGCGCCACCTTACAAAGATAATTTGAAATAACAAAAGTCGAACTTTTTAATGCCTCATTCTTGGCACTTTGCGGTAGGTAGGTAGGTTCCTAACTCGCTTTATAATACAAACAAGTGATGTGCAACCTATAATGGAATCGAACTTCTGCCGTGGGTCACAGCAGCCGGTTCTCTAGCAACTAGACTACGGTGTCTTTTTCTTCCTTTCGGTCAAAGTAAAACAGGTTAACCAAACAGACAAAACGAAAACTGCGACAAACAATATCAAAACATTTTACAGTTTGAACCGTCAGTCCAACTTGGCTGACATTGTCATTTAACATTCTCTGAGCGTTGTCAAGGGATCTACCCTCGACAGCCACTCAGGAACACAGCAATCATGCGTTCTAAATTTTCCTTCACAGAAAAATGGCAATATTCGCCAGGAGGGACAGATCGCGTTGAAGTGTATCGAGGACTGTTCAACAATGTCCTCGCGTCGATGACAAAATCAACGTCGAAAGTGGTGCTTAGTTTCCGGAGAAGTTCAAAACTGGGACAAGCGGAATTCGGTGACTTGTAACCCATCATAGCCATCCTTGAAATTCCACACATTTACGTGGACAAAGACTTGCCTGATTTTCTGCAGATGATGATGCATAGTCCGAAGAACCTCCATTTTCGATGCCCGCGCTCATAGGAGGGTCGTTTTGTGGAACAAAATATTATCTAGAAATGTCTTGCGTGTGTGCTTCTGCATTTTCTCCTTTCAAGGCAAGGTCACTTTCGTGAAAACTGTCCTCGGATTGAGCATCCTCATGTGGCGAGGATACTTCACTAGAAGCATGGTTACTACTTTCATTAACCTACCATGATACTTATTGGACGGTACTCGTGGCAACAGGACTGGCAGATATCGGTTCGTCATTAACTCTACGCCTCTTCTGACGGTCTGAAAGGTCAGCGTAACTTTTCTTCTTTATTGTGGACTTCATTATGAGCATGAAGAGCAAGCAGCTGCCCCTTCAGTGCTCACTCACCACAATGCAAACACCCGCGCCAGGGTTGATTGCACTCTCTTCTAACAGGGCGAAGCAAAAACAAAAACCAATGTCCGTTTTTCCCGCCAAAAAGCGGAAGAAAACAACAACAAAAAAATCAATAATTGTAGGCCGCTAGAACAAGCGATTTTAAACGTCTTCTAAAATCCGCCTTATAGAAAGATTTTTCCATCCCAATTGAATCCTTCTCGATGTTGACTTCTTCAATCTAGATTTTTGACGGTCAAGGCGAAATATCCATGAATAAGAATGATTATATCTCTTTTGTGCTAGCTGGGCCCAAGGGGAAACTAAGTTAATCAGGCGCGAAGGCGCTCGAGCGGACCTTGGCGTGCTTGGCAAAAGGGACGTCCCCTTGTTCATTCGACGCCACCGACGGGACGAGTAAGGCACGGCAGGCGCCAGGAGGTCCAAGGTGTTCATGGGAAAAAATAACTACGGCAACTTCCCGACACCACACTCCTACGGAATACAACTAAGCCTGTGAGCGAGCTAGCTTTACTTCTACATGGCTGATACCACTGGTACTCGCGAAAAATACTTTTGAAGAATGCTGGTGGCCATATTTTTTGCGACAGGGCCATATCCCTGTCAGCGAGGGGGCGATGCAGAAATCTGAGGGGGGAGGGGGTCAGGACATCCGGACATCCCCCCTGGATCCGCGCCTGGTCACATTACCATAGGGTATAGGTGTTTTAAAGTTTACAAGTTGTACACTGAATGTGTATTAGACTAATTTGTAGTTTAATCGTTTCGCGTTATACCACGAGGGCACGCTCGCCCTCCTCTTTCTTCATCTGGATTGAATTGGCGCGGCTCGCTACGTGCTTGCGCTAGCATTTCCGAGCACAGATTGGTGTGCGCTTGGTTTTCGCACTGGGCTTTGAACAGATCGCTTGTTGCTTTTTCTCTTTCCTCTGGATTGAACTGGTGCGGCTCGCTACGTGCTTGCACTCCCATTTCCGAGCACAGATTGGTGTGCGCCTGATTTTTACCCTGGGCTTTCAACAGATCGCTCGTTGCTCGCGCGTGTGAACGCCCGTGTTGGTTTCCACAAAGTGCAAGCTGTGGTTAACTGTCTCCCAATGCAGATTCAGGCATAGCCCCGTTAGCATCCACTAAATTTGGGATACAGTTGTATGCGGCCAATTCGTCACTGTGAATAATGGTCCCCGGTTGAAAATTGGCTGCAATAATGGCGCCTAGCGTCCCCGCCTTTCGTCGGTCGACCTTGAAAAGTAGCAGCACCCCTCAGGTCGCGCAGACCACGCCGAAGACCCATGGGCCACCATCTTTAACACCACCGTAATTTTGGCGGCTAGGCGGAACGTTATCGCCCGTCATTAGGCGGCCTCGATTGCACTTTTGCTCGCCGCGAAGAAGGCACTCATCAATTTGCGCTGTCTTCCCGGGGCCACCGAGTGGAGCTCGCGCCAGCAGGTCGTCCCTCGCGACCTTACGGGGGTAGCTCCTCCAGTCGGCGATGGCGTGCTCCGATAGAGGAAACAAGTCTACGGTCTCTTTCAACATCCATATGTCTACGCTTTTGCTCACGCAGTACGTGAGCCAAACCATTTGCCGCCTGGAAACGTGGTCGTTCGGACGGCCGAGGCGGTCCGTGTTGGCGCAGTAACTTCCTTCGCCTGTCTGCCCGTGCAGTGCAGTGGTACCGTGTACCTGCGAAAACTGATTTCGGCACATGTTGCACCGGAAGGCAGCCCGGCGTCCATTCTGAATCTTCCAATATAATGTGACTACTTCGCCTGCGCAAGTTGGTTGGTCCAGGTTGAACCCCAGGTGCTTGCAGGTGCTCCAGTACTCCGATGACGACGCCGGACCTGGCCTGGGGCTGGGGTGCGGTGAACGAGCTTGCTTGAAACAGGAGAGAGCCGAAGCGATCGCACGAACTATTCCTCCGCAGCCTAGTCACACCAGTCTGCGCTGGGAAAGCATCATTTGCCCGCCACCCTATCTCCGCAGACGACGGCCTTCGCCTAAGGCCTCATTCACACAGCCGTCAAACGCTCCGTCACGTCACCGTCACGTCAAAAAAAAAAACGCACAGCAGGTGCGACGGAGCAGTGTACGAATAGGCGACTTTCGCAATGCCGAGCGGTTTTCTGCTGCTGTTCTTGATTTGCAAGCGGAGACCGCAACAAGGGCGCAAAGCTCGGCGACGAACAAGTACGTGGGGGCGAAAAATGTGCAGGAATCGCAAGTTCGGCCATCGGCGTGGTCCATGTCGCACATTTGAGCACCACCGAAACGCACAGCTGAGTTTTCGACGTGCCGCACGTGGAACCAATGCTGGCACGCATGTAAACAAACCAGCCGCCGCTGCTGTTGCCAGCTTCAGCTTTGTAATATGGCTGTATTTAGCGTCGGCTTCTTAATTTCTGATTGGTCGATATTTGAGGGGCGGGGATCCGTCACCGTGCTGGCGACGGAAACGTAGAGCACCGCTATGCGTCGCCGGCGAGCCGTTTTTGAGGGGAAAACGACTCGGAAACCCTCTCCCCTGACGAAAACGGATGCCGTGACGGTGACGTGACGGAGCGTTTACGGCTGCGTGAATGAGGCCTAACTCGTCACACAGCCAGCGCAATAACGTTTTGGAAAGGCAAAAATGACGCTGAAACTCTACGTCGGACATGTAGGTGAACTGTTACAGACGGTCATATTGACGCTTGCTGCCACTGGATGCGATTACACAGGCTGCTGATGCCGCCATCATGTTCCCGAGTTCAACTCGAGGGGGGTTTCGCGATGTACGAGTTTGGCCCTAGTTCGCGTGTCAGTCAAAACCATACGTCACGCCCCGCGCGAGGCATGTTACTCTCGTGCGCGCGCCCGCCACGGTTGGGCCACGCCCAACTTATTTTCCGGCAACAGCGACGTGGTGCGGAACATAGAGGCATGAAAAATCTTGACCGCTGACAGAAAATACGCACAGCACACTGTCATCGGTGATGTAATGAGAACCAATATCAAAAACAAGGCTGCGACTTTCGCTGGCTTATGCATCTATCTTCTTAGGCTGTAATGGCTCCACTACATAGTTCATTGTCTGCATTGTAGCGACGTAGCGCACAGCAAATAATTATCGGAACGACACTGTAGCTGCTTGCAAGGCGTCGATGAGCCGTGGTGGATGACGATGCTGAGCAGTGCGCATCCAACGTCAAGGTATCGCAGCTGTTGTTTGAGATGTCATCGGTGATGTATAGGATCCGCAGTGTCGCAAATACGGTTAGCGCCGAGAAACGCTCGCTTTTTTAAACCCAGTGCGATGTCATTTCTTCATCACAAGCACGGCACACTAAATAGTTGCAACCCCTTCCTGCGTTCGAAGTTTAATTTCCTAACTGCACACAGGAGCCATCAGCCGCCAAATAGCGATTGCTGTGCTGTCGTTACTATATCCATCTGCGATCGCTGTTAGCTCAGCAGCAGAGGCAATCGGCAAGCACATTGGAGAGAACAACACACTCCGTACATGCGCACGGAGGCACCTTCACTGGGCAAGCGATGACAAGCGATGAATTGTGTCACTGGGCAGCGCGCTCTTCTTTGCAATGCATCGTGTAGGCTTCCCGCACGCAGATAAACGGGTGCATTTTCACTGTGCTGCGTCACTACAGACCCTAGAATACCGCAAATCCATTTTGAAGTGACAACCGTTGCTCCCGTCGTTTCAGTTGGTAAAGCGGCGGCCTTAACAGCCGCCTCAGTAAAGCACCTGCGGTGAACAACCATGCCGTAGCGCTGCGTTGCCATTCCCCTAATAGTCAGGAACTGGAAAGATCATTGTCATGACTAACTTTATCAAGGATTAGAGGGCCTCGATGCGCGCGGGCATCAAGGCACCCTATCAAGGATAGCACTGGAGCGCCCCTGGTGACTGCTCACCGTATGAACTCCCTCGTGCGTGCGACCCTCTACAATGTATCCGCTTGTAAGCTTTCGCCTCACTGTCGCCACTCGCGGCAAAAAAGTGCAAAATTTAATAATTCGCTCGATATCTGTTTGTCATCAAACATTTATAGCATTCCAAACGAAAAACACGAACTTCAAGAAATAAAGTGTTTCTTATTTTATTTGTTGTATTTTAACGTAATCGATTGAGGGAAAGTGTAGGCGCAACAATGCACCGCATGTGCCCTGTTTGCATTCGACGGAGGATAGAAAGATAATGCTCGAAAGAGGAGGCACGCCCTTTACGCGCCTTAGAAAGGCGTGGCAAGTGGCTCACGGCAAGTCTGCAGATAAACAGCGGTACAGTCACGGTATTGCTAAATGGTGATAATACGTTGACAACAATACGCGGCGCTGGCGCGTTTTGCTGCTCAGACTTCTTTGCTTGAAGCACGGAATCACTTTGCCGCGCAGGGTGCGCTCATGTTGTCATACGCGGCTTTATCTCGACCGTTCTTTTTGCCTGCTGTTCTTGCACGTTCCTTGCTATCTCCGTTCACTGACTGCCATCGAGCAAACTCGGGTGAAACTCGTGCGAACGAGAAATTCGGCGCATCCTGCATAGCACCCCTGGTGCCGTCAAATTCGTTCACCCGCTACCGTTTGACCTGAACTGTTAAAAATGAGCAATTAGGGCGAAGAAAAGTGATTTTACAGTTCAGTTATAGCCTTAGCGATTTGAAATTAACTACTCTTCACTTCGCTCGGCATTTACACAATAAGCGGCCAGCGGTGACACAGCGCTGTGCCAACATCTGTACGTCACTGTTCCCATAGTCTGCTAGTCGTATTCGCAACGTAGATGGGGGGTTCGGTGCGTGTCGTTATGCTGACACATTTCCTCATTTCAGAGATCCAGGGTTTATCTCTGCTTCAAACGGCAAACAGGACACGGTGCATTCGGTACAGCAACATAAGCAACTCTCAGTTGCCATCCGCGTTTTCTTGAGGGAACTACAATGGGCGCTTATGCGAGCACAGCTTTTTCTAGGAATAATTTACGGCACTCGTAAACTGCGTGATGAAGGTAAAGAACAGGAAGACACACTAACCATCATCATCATCATCATAATCAGCCTATACTTATGTCCACTGCGGGACAAAGGCCTCTCCCTGTGATCTTCAATTACCCCCGTCTTGCGCTAGCTGATTCCAACTTGCGCCGGCAAATTTCCTAACTTCATCATCCCATCTGGTTTTCTGCCGTCCTCGACTGCGCTTCCCTTCTCCTGGTATCCATTCTGTGACCCTAATGGTCCGCCGGTTATCCATCCTACACATACATGGCCTGCCCAGCTCCATTTCTTCCGCTCAATGTCAACTTGAATATCGGCTATCCCCGTTTGTTCTCTTATCCAACCGCTCTCTTCCTGTCTCTTAACGTTAGGCCTAACATATTTCTTTCCATCGTTCTTTGTGCGGTCCTTAACTTCTTCTCGAACTTCTTTGCTAACCTCCAAGTTTCTGCCCCATATGTTAGCACCGGTAGAATGCAATCACTAATAAATACACTAATAACAGCCCGTAATATTTGTAGCAGGATTACAGTTGGGGTTGTTTATGGGCTGCGCCGCTCATGTTGACTCGTCTCAGGGTGTAACAACGAGCTAATACGCGCATATATATATATATATATATATATATATATATGTTTTTGCAATAAACGCTTTGACATTGTCTCTAATCAGCGATTTGCCTTTTTCGCAATTTTTGAAGCTAACAATGATTTGGGGCTGTAGATGTCAATGTAAACAAATGCACTGCTTTGGTAAATCCGACGCGGAAGGTTGAGCTCGAAGACTTCCTGATTATGCGAAATGTCTAAAGAATGTGTAAAAATAATGCAAAAAATTAGAAGACGCTTAAGCTTCGGCTTTAAGAGTGGAACACGATAGCGTTATCGGGACCCGTTCGCATCGCATTTTTCTTTCAGAAAGCTTCACTGCAACACAGAGCATGAGAAAGCCAGCTTACAAAGACCAAGCTTACACCGGTTCCCTTAAAATCGGCTTCACTTTAAACAGAAATGCATTGCTGGGAAGACGTTTTTCCAGTGGCAGTAGAAGTCTGTCTTATATTAAAATGTGAAGGCCCTAGGACCGTTTTTTGAATTATTTTATTAATTGCTCGTTGTTGCTCCGACGCGCGCGCGTGTCCAAAACGCATTTAGGCAGGCCAAGTCCCAATTTGACCAGCCGAGGATGTGAGCGTCGTCTGGATAAGATTTTCGCAAGTAGCCTACCCGAGCGCGCCGCTGTTGGTATGGTAGAAGTGCTGGCAAAAGGAGTTTGTGTTTGAGTTTCCTCGTAACAGAATTATATTTCCTTGTACGCTCAAATAACATTCCGATGCCACCATCTCTGTAGGTTGTGGTCAAGTCGTACTTTGCCATTTTTCTGACGGATTTCACCTGAGAAGTGAGATTTCACGTGAGAAATTAAATTTTTGTTCACTATCACCTTGCTCCACGCGGAGGGCCTGCGCGGTCGTGATGGTTCAGGATGATTTTCTCTGCCACGGACGCCGACATCCACGCCAATGCCGACGCCAACGCCGGATTTTCTGCGACACGGGCCCTTACCGCTACCGCGTTAAAAAGCGAGATGCGAGCGCTGAAATCAGCGACAACAAACTCCAAGGCGGCCGCGTTGGCAGACGGACCTCAGCGTGCCTTCGTCGGCCGCAATTTTAGCTCAGCATAGCACACAGGCCTTCTCACTCAGTAGCCGGTGAGTACTACATGGCTTCCGGAAACGAGGTGCTACCCCGGAGAAGAAAATAGTAATTATTCGGGACCCACGAAACGCAAAGCGACGCACACACTCAATATGGGCGCAGGTACTCAAATCAACCGCCGGAAGCCCTGGCACTCTTCCAAAACGTTTCCAGCGGCGTGCGGCACAGAGCAGCACAGGAACTTGAAAAAGGTAGATTGAGTGGGGTGTTCAATGTCCCCCCCCCCCCAGAAAGTACTTCCCTTTGAAAAAATTCGGTTAGCGCACTGAGCCTTGTTTTTCGGTCATCTAAAAACTTCCCAACAGCCATGTCACCGCTTACGCCGCTCTATATTTTGGATGTCTTGTGAGGCACGCCAGGAATTGGTGCCACCCTTGCGGAGTACTGCGGTTCAAGCGCTTCGATTGAACGCTTAGATAAGAACAGAGTGCGCATTGTAGATTAGTAAAGACGGTTGTTGAACGAAAGGCGCAAATCTAGCGCGACCACAAAAGCGGCACCTGCAGCTGGTTACCAAACTTTCGACGATGCCCGACGGCTGTTGTTCCAGATAGACGCAAAAATAAACTTCCTTGGACCTCGTTGTGCACCGTACTCAACTTTGTGCTCGCAGCTGTCGTTTACAGCGGCGAACTTGAGGGGCAGGGAAACAACACAAACGCATGAATGAAAGGCAACGTTTCCGCTTTGCGCGAATTACTCCTGCGGGAGCCAGCCCACTGGCTGCACTGGGACTTTTCTCCATGAACGCATTAGTTATGCAGGCTGAAGTATCATTGCCTTTATTGCTCTATAGTGCATAAATGCATATGAGGCCATTTCAACTTCGAAGAAGTCTGACTAGAAATGTACACAATCTGAAAAAAGAACAAGTTTTTTTTGGAAGACGGCACCACTCGCGTCATAAGCAACTAAAATGAACAATCAAAGTTATGCCCCGATATTTCTCATAAGCTGTATATGCAGCAGTGATTACTGCTAAAAACTAGAATACAAGAATTCAAACTGAGATAAACAAGAAATTTGAAGCTGTCATAATTCTGTTGAGGAAGTGAATCTCAACATAAAAAAACTAGTGATGTACGCGTTGATGTTGTTGATGACATCAACAATCGAATGAGACGTAATAATCTTATCATAAACGGTCGAGAAGATGAGGCACACGCCGGTTACGCAGGATCAGAACAATAAAGAAATAGTGAAATTCTCCTTTTCAATCCATATAAAATTGGAAACAGGGCGACATTGAACGGGCTTATATCGCATGGACCCGCGACACCCTCGTTTCTACCGACCAACATTGGTCTAATTTCTAAATATTAAATCGAAAACAGAAGCCTTGCGCTATGACTTCGGACTTAAAGACCAGTCATCTAGGGTGTGGCTTGAAGATTTCTCGGCAAAAGCACAGCTGGCGCTGAAAAAGCTGCGGGAGTTTGCCAAGAACAGTCCTGTTAAAATGATAGTTTTAGACTGTGCATCAGCAACTTGCGCTTTCAGACTAAAATTTGCGGCAACGGCTCGAATGATTGGTAGTGTAGTTCCGTCTTCCGCTGGAGAAGCCGCTATGCCGTTATACCAGCAACTAAATCATAGCGTACGTCTGGCACGCAATATCCGGCCACAAGAATGCTCTGGTGGGATCTTGGCAAACATCCGAAGTTGCTTCTTAAATTATATTATCTAAAATCATCAGTGCATACATGATCCGCAGATATTATAAGCTGCACTGAAACCTGCATGACTCTGTGGTGACATCGGGAACAACGTACTCGCGCTATGTACGTTTGAAATCTCCCCCAATTATAAAGTGGTTCCGGTGGGGATGGAGTACTGGTCACGGGGTTAAAGATTACTTTCCGCCGCATGTTATCCCTGTTGATGTACTCGTAGAGACTGTTTGGGTGCAAGTTTGTTCTGACCAAATATGATACATCACAGGTGCTGGTACGGGCCCCCAGACATCCTCTCCGAGTTCAATGACTTCTTCAATGAGTTTCTCGAGTTTATTTCGAGTAAATTTCTAAATTGTCACATCATTTCTGGGGTTGAATTTAACTACCCTGCAATCAACTATGATACGTTACCTGCGAATCAGTGCGTCAACGGGGTCGACTGCTTTGGTTTTCGCCACTCGGTCCACTATCCCCCTCTGACGCCACTCTTGATGGAAACAACGCCCGGTGATCATGTTCTGAACCTTTTGTTTTCTGGTCACTCCTGCAATGTTAATATTCGCGTCTTAGAATTGATCCAGTGACTTAAGGCTCGTCTACTGCGTAATGACGCTATCCAACGCAAACAAAACTAGCATACAAAACATTACGCCTAATTACGCACCAGCTTATGAAAAGTTTCAAGAAAAAATCGATAATTGCCATACTAACCTCAACTGGTCGATATTTTGAGATAAACGTAAGGAAGTTGAAAATCTGTCCATGCGGATACTACCTGTTACCTCCAAAATTCGATGAACCTTGGTACACTCCTGAAAGAAAAATATCTCGAAATAAGAAAAAAAAAGTGTGTATACAAAGGCTTCTAGAACAAATTACCCTGATGACTGGCCAAGCTACATCACGAATATCTTTAGAATTACCAAAACTCTAAAGCCAGAAATCTCTTAGGTATGTGTGTTTTACACATACTTCAATTCAGCTCTCCCGCATATGATCCAAGCACAGCCTCAGACATTATGGCTCGTAGTCAACCGAAACATTATTCATTCAGTGCCGATACATACGAGTAAAGATGGTGTCAAGGTACTGCGTGGCGAGTGCGCTGAGGCATTTCACAAAAATTTCGCTCGGGTATTCACACATGAACTACCATTGACCTTTCACATAAGCCTGATATTCGCCATCCCTTTCCTGTAATCCATGTCTCGGCAATTTTCACAGCTTCAGTGATAGATAGGGTCCCACTAAACACAATTAGCGCCAAATTACTCAAGTTAACTTGGCGCTACTCCTTCTGACATTCTAGCTCTCTTATTTCAACAATCTCTAGACCCGGGAAACATCCCTGATGACTGAAAAAGAGCTCTTGACATTCAGGTATTTAAACCTGGTGACAGCGCTGATCCGAATAACTCCAGGTCAATTTTAATAACCTTAATATTCTGTAGAGTGCTAGAACACGTTCTTTACTCGCACATAATGACATAATGACACGAACAACCTCTTCAAAAACCAGCATGGTTTCGGAATAATCGGTAGTGCCCATGCCAGTTATATGAACTAATTACTGACCTTCACAATTTAGTCCATAAGCCCCTTTATACCGATGGCCTATCCACTGATTTTGCCGAAGCATTCAACGGAGTTCCTCATCAGCGTTTAATTTTAAAATTCAAAATCTACACCTAGACGCAGAAACAACATACTGCATCGAGCAATGACTCACAAACAGAGTTCAAACAGTTAACTTTGCCGAATATATGTCTAAGCGACCCAAACTTGTATCCGGAGTACCTCAGGGATCAGTATTCAGTTCACCCCTCTTGCTGATCTACATAGCATCTGAATAAACCGCTTTCATTCTGCTTTTTACCGACGACTGTGTCATTTACAAAGAAACATCTAACATTACTGACGTGTTTGTACTACAGCCCCATTTACCGAAGCTAAGCAACTGATGCCGTTTATAGCAGGTGAATAATAGCTTGGACCAAACGAAAAATGTTAAATTCGGCACAGTTTACAACACCCCTGTGAACTGCAACTCAGTAAGCCGAGCTCTTATAGACGGTAATGATTCTATGATATGCTTAGCACTCTACTTTTCTTGAACTTTAACGTGGACTAAACATATTAGCACGTTGCTAACAAGACTTTGAAAATTCTTAGCCTGCTGAAATGAAATTTAGAGCCATCCAACCAAAGCACAAGGCATATATCTTATAGGTCACTGATTAGACCATCCCTGCAGTAATGTTCCATTACAAGGAAACATCAGTTCACATTGAGTCACTAGATACGTGCAGGAACTTCGACTGCCTGAACTTTTTTCACTCATGTATCGCAGTAACGCCGGTGACGGGTTTCTCGCCCATTGCGATGTCTTTCCACCACGTCATTAGTCATCTCACGCAGATCTTAGGCATAATGTTCAACCTGTATGTGCCAGAGCAAAAGCGTATTCGAATCTCCCGCTCGTTGTATCGATTACGGAATATAACGCATTGTGTCAAGCATAGACACGTTAACGAGTCCATTTTCTCTTCTATCGGCGTTACGAATCTTTTTTAGAAAGCGATGTTTGCTAACTTATTTCGTTGAATTTAATTTATTTTCTAAGTATTATGCCGACTTTCATTCCTCGAGTTTTGCTGACTTTGTGCTTGAAGCTCTGGCTTGTTTTGCTACGGTAATATTCGTACATATGCATTGTTACCGTCAGGTTTGCTATTGCTTCTTTTTAGAGCGAAAGCTCTACTACCCCATGTCTCGCAAGGTCATTCAGAGCTTCGCAATCACCTTGAGCCGCCGGATCACAAGTGTGGCAGGTGTGACGTCACGCCACGTGATCCGCTGCGGAGAGGCATCGCAGCAGCGCTCGCTTGGAGTCTCGCCGCTGCCGTACCACGTGACTAGGCGAGGGTTTAACGGCTGCTTCGCCGGCGCTTGGTCGCTCACTCTCGCCATGGATAGTGCGCCGGCTGGGCAGTCTGCGCATGCGCTTCAGCGCAAGCGACAGGCGGAATCGAATTATCCAGTAGATATAGCTAGACGGCAGGCTGCGAAATCTGAAGCAAAGTTGGCTGCTGATACACCGGAGCAAAGGGAGGCCAGATTAGCACGTAATATATAGCAGCTTACAAAGAGCGGTAGCATGCATTAATGAAACACTGCGTGCATAGTCTTCGCAAAACTAAGCCAAACAGATCATTCTCTCGTGATAACTAGGTTTACAAGAGTTAAACCTCAGCCAATGTTTTTACCTACAATAACTATCTGGCTTGTTCTAAACATATGTGCTTATGCTGCTACCTTTTATTCTCCTGTATTTTGCATGTGTCCCCTCCTATATAGCGTTCTTTATTGGGCTCTCAGGGTAAAGAAATGAAATGAAAATACTTAGCGCTAAAGAGCCAGACCTTCAGAGAAACTTCGTAATCGAGAACTGAGGTACAAAACAGAGGAGAAGTGGTCACCTGCCCGTGGTATTGTTAATATTGAACCAATATAACCACACATTTGCCAATGACAGAGAATTACCCGGTCTTTCCAGCCATACGTAAAGATTTTGAAGGTGGCTGCGTATCGTTAACAAGGTTATATATAGACTTGTACAATTGTTTGGGAATGGATCCCAAACAAAGCATAAAATATTTCAGTTTGAGTCGAAAAGGGGTATATAAGTTATTGACTTCACGTCAGGGGATGCCTCGTTAACCTTACGGCGTAGTAGACAGTTTCCTAAAAGCAGGACAGGCAGTGTTGGTAACATGGCTATTCCAGCTAAGGATTGTAATTCCGAGATACCTTTATTCCTTGATTTCAGACAAAGCGTCTGGGCCAATGGAGGAAGAAAACGTCAGAGGTATTTTTTAGTCATGCGTAGGAATACTGGTTTCTCAGAGTTAACTGTGTTGCTCCACTCATAATTGTTCAAGGCTGAATTAAGGGCTAAATGATTATAAATTGTATTGTTGTCGTTAAAAAGGGCATAGTCATCGGCAGACAAGCGAATATAAACTGCCGGCATCTATTACGTCAGCTATGTCGTTACAACAAATAGAAAAAGTAGTGGACGAAGCACGCTGCCTTGAGGAACGCCAGAAGTCGCCGGAAGATCAGACCATTGCCCATCAATTACTACGTACTGGTTCCAACCCGTTAAAGAAGCCGGGACACAAGATTTGAGGAAGCTAGGAAGACCACGGAATTCTAATTTGAAAATTAATTTGCCATGAGGAACTACATTGAAAGCCTTTCAAAAGTCCAAACATATTACGTCTATTTGGCCAGCCTTGTCTAGAATCGAAGGAAAAGAGCAAATGACTGTGCTTAATTGGGTGACCGTCGAGAACCCCTTTCTGATCCCATGTAGTAAAGGTGATAAAATACTATACTCCTTCAAGAATTCAAGCTACAATGTGCTGAATTACTTTACAAGAAGTACAAGAAGAGGATAGCGCAGAAATCGGGCAATAATTCATAAATGAGCGCGGGTCACTTTTTTTAAATATCGGAACAACACGTGCTACTTTCCTATCGTGCGGATGCATTGCAGAATTAAGAGAGGCCTGAAAAATTACCACAAGAAATTTACCGAAAGGTTCAGCGTAAAGTCGAAGGAAGGTATTGGGAATGCCATCTGGACCACTAGATCATTTTACCTTTAACCTTTGAAACTTTTGAAACTTTATTCATTCCAACATTCCATAATTTGGGATGCTGGGGGCCGGGGTCAAAAAGCCTCTTCACGGGCTTGACTAGGACCACGACCCCGTACAAAATGGCAGGGATAGGCACGCGTACAGGTCAATAAAGCAATGTACAGAGTGAAAAACAACATACATATCTAGTTCAAATTTCATCGAACATAAACAGAAAGAGCTCAGTGAAATTCTTTTTTAAGCGAAAATACACAAACAGCCACTGCATTTAGAATTTGCCAAAACCTGAGTGACATCGTTAGTAATCACATAACAGAAATCAGACAACAAAAAGACGTTAATTTATGACTAACCAGACTGCATATATATATAATATATACATACATATACATATATACATATATATATATATACACATACACACATACACATACATACACTTACCAAAAGCAATGCAAGTGAAACCGAGAGGTATAAAGCGGCAAGAAAATGTGTCAACTTTGTTTCGATAATCACATAAAAAAGCAAGGAAACCATGCAAACGAAAAACTCAAATATTAAACGATATGTAAGCCAGAAAAGTATTTTGAGCAAGATTTTCATATTGTTATTTGATTTAGGTAAAACGGCAAGAGAAAGCGCAGCATTTCTTTGCCATATTTAGTGCGCGTGCGTGGAAGAAACCACGTGTGAACATGACGAGTGTTGTAAAAAAGGGTCCGCTGGTTTATTCGCGCAAGTGTGCGCAAAAAGTTATCACTTTTTAGCCCTGTGTGGTAGCGTTTCATAAGACTTGTGTAGTAGTAATCTGGTAGGGTTAGTAGGTTCACTTCATCAAAGAGCGGAGAAGTGTGACTTCCATACGGAACATCTGCAATGGCGCGAACTGCCCTTTTCTGTATTACATGCAATTTATGAATGTTCCTTAAAGTTGTCGTACCCCAAACCAGATGGCAGTAGTTTATGTGCGATAAAAACAAGGATTTATAGATGAGAAGCTTAACTTTTTTAGGAAGCAGAAAACGCACCCTAGACAAAATTCCGGTTATCCTGGACACACTCGAAGACAGTTTTTCAATATGTGCATTCCGTGACATATGCTCATCGAAAATTACACCCAGACATTTAATACGTGGTGCTATCTGAAGTTCTGAGGTGCCCAGCATTAACGGTGCATGCAAGGGGGAAGGTTTATTTCTAGGCCTAAAGTAAACAGCTTTAGTTTTCGAAGTGTTTAATTTTAAAGAATTAATGCACGTCTAAGAAGCTAACTTTAATAACACCTGGTTCGCGTCATTGATCAGATCTTTATAGTGTTGCGCAGTGAGAAGTAAGGTTGTGTCGTCCGCATATATAACACACTTTACAGAGGCGTCAATGTTTACAATATCATTTATATATATGCAGAATAAAATGGGTCCCAGGATACTACCTTGGGGCGCGCCTGCTGAAATTGCTTGTAAATTGGAGGTGTGATTGTTGATGACCACCACCTGCTGCCGATACTTTAAGTAAGATTCAATTAATTTTAGAAAGACACCTCGGAAGCCGTAACGATTGCATTTCTGTAAAAGTGATTCATGATTTATGGTGTCGAAAGCCTTTGAGTAATCTATAAAGATACCGATTGTGTGCAGTTCGCGTTCAAAAGTATCTAATATGAATTCCTTCTGCTCTAGGAGAGCATGCTCAGTTGTGCGGCCTTTAGTGAAACCAAACTGCGAAGAAGTGATGATATGGTGCTTATCTAAAAAACAAGTCATACGTTTCTGAACCAGTTTTTCTAAACCTTTCGATATCACTGGCAATATAGATATAGGCCTGTAATTGCTTAGTGAATTCTTATCTCCTCCCTTGTACAACACTATTACTTTCGCCACCTGTAGTTTTTGTGGAAAGATTCCAGTTGAAAAAATGAGGTTGAAGATATGTTCCAATAAATCAGCAATGAGATCCAACACGTGTTTAATGGGTTTAATCTGGATATCGTATGCGTCGCAGCATGTGCTGTTTTTTACAGACGAGAAAGCGTGCGCAATTTCGCTGGCTGCTGTCGGTGCCAAAAACGCACTCTCAGGGGTACTGTCCGATAAATATGTAGTACAAGCTGGATTGTGCGCTTGCTTTGTTAAGGACACAAAATAATCATTGAAAACGTTCGCTAAATCAGCATTGCGAATAGTGTCACCATCTACCACAAGCTCAGTGGGCCTGAAGTTGTTACCGTTACGGCCAAGAAACTCATTTAGCCTTGACCAAGCTAACTCCGATTTATTCATTACGTCATTGTTGAAAGTGCTGCTTAGATACTTTCGCTTTTCGCGACGCAGCATACTGTTAACTTTGTTTCTTTGGTCTTTGAAACGTTTTAGCGTGTCTTCATTTTTATTTTTCAAAAACAGTTCGAATAATTTATTTTTACGTTTTATTTCCTTGATGCAAGATTTAGTAACCCAAGGTTCCTTAGCTCTGCGCGCAGGCTTCAGTTCTTTGTACGGAAAGAATTTCTTGTAAACTCTTGTTAGTTTTTTGTGGAAAGAATTATAGGCATGATCGGGTTCCTGCTCACGAATAACGTCTGACCAATCAGTCAATGATATCTGATTGCGAAATTAAGCCAATGTGTGCTCATTAATGTGTTGAATAACCACTGCTTGTTTTTGTTGCAACTGTTGATGACACACTGTTTCGTTTATCATCATAAATATGGGAAGATGGTCACTAATGGGCACGCTCAATACGCCTGATAAAGAATTCTTAGCTTCTATATTAGTGATGAACACGTCGAGTAAAGTTACGTTGTTTTTTCAATGCGAGTTGGGGTGGTGATAACATTGGCAAAGCCATTGGATTCAATTATATGACATAGCTCAAGCTGCGCCTGCGACGATCTAGCAAGATCGATATTCAAATCGCCTGCAAGGACTAGCTTACAACCAGTGTCACCAGCCCAACATAGGTATGAATCCAAAAATTCTAGGAAATTTGACTTATTGCCGCTAGGAGGGCGATATAAAACACCAATAACATAACGATCACTTCGTACAGTCAGAACTTCATAATCGTCAGTGATGCGAGAAAATTCTAGAATCAAAGAACATTTTAAGGAATTCCTCGTCATTAGCAGCACTCCACCGCCTGTTTTCGTTGAGCGGTTCAAAAAATAAGTTGCATAGCCAGGTATCTTCAAAACTTCAGTTTCATTCCGGTACCATGTTTCAGTTATCATAAGATATTCAGGATCAGAAGCAAGAGTTGTAAAGAGAGCGCTTATTTGATCTTCCTTATTACGTGCTGATTGAGCATTAAAATGAATTAACTTCGTGCTATTTCTATACATCGAAAACAATGCGCCTAATTTATCGAGGGACACATAATCGTTGATTGCCATGTTAGTGTTTGATGACCGTCGTTTGGTTGATGGCTAGTGACTATTCCCTTATAACAGACAGGTCCTGCATGTGCGTGATGACGTGAACTCGGCTGTCCTCAGATTTTCGTGCCTTGATACGACCATTGTCAACCCATAGAAATTTCCAATGCTTTTCCCTCTTCAGGGAGAGCGCTTGTGCAAACAGTCTTGTTCTCAGGCGTCAGGTGGTCATTCACGTAAACGTTAGCGCTTCACGACTGAGGAAAGCCGAGTGACTGGGTTGTTAGGCGAGCTTTGCGTGCTTTACGCAGAAATTCGTCTTTTTTTGTTCCGGGAACAGAATCTAGCGATTATGTTTGAGTCTATTTTTGCAGGCACACGGTGAACTGCATCAATATCAGCTTGATGCACGGGACATCCGATTACGTCGCCCATTTTCCGAAGAATGGCGGTGCAGTCTTCACCTTTCTTAGCGGGCACACCCTTTATCTCGATGTTGTTAATTCGCGAACGCTGTTCCATGTCGGCTATTTTAGCAGTCAGTTGATCATTAGATTTCTGTAGGGACTTGTTTTCACCAGTGACAAGCTCATTTTCCTTTTCATTTCTTCGTAGAAAGTGTTCATGACTGACACACTTTCACGAAGCTGCTCGATTTCAGTGCGAAGCTGTTGCACTTCACGCGCCAGTTCCGCATTCGTGGGCATCATGCAAGAAATAATAATAATTTAAACAATTGAAATATTGGCAGTAGCGACCACGGCAAGAAAAGAGCAAACCGATGATACAAGCAGTGCTCAACCAACCTGCACAAAACGAAGAATGTTGCTTAGTGGATTGGACCTCGAGCCGCCGTGACCGCCATTGCCAAAATGCGGTTCGTTTGCAAACGATGTCAGACTTATGTAGCGTCTCCGGTAGGTGCCCTGGTGGTCTGGGACGGTGCAGAAGCTGTTTCCAGTTGATTGTCTTGCCGAGGTAGTGACGTTGACTCACTGGTCAGTCCGAGCAGACGTGCTCATGATCCAGAGAAAATCCCAGATAGCCGCGATACGTCGGTACCAGATAACCGTCACAGTCAGCGCAAATGAGACACCTGCACAAAACGAAGAATGTTGCTTAGTGGATTGGACCTCGAGCCGCCGTGACCGCCACTGCCAAAATGCGGTTCGTGGCAAACGATGTCAGACTTATGTAGCGTCTCCGGTAGGTGCCCTGGTGGTCTGGGACGGTGCAGAAGCTGTTTCCAGTTGATTGTCTTGCCGAGGTAGTGCCGTTGACTCACTGGTCAGTCCGAGCAGACGTGCTCATGATCCAGAGAAAATCCCAGATAGCCGCGATACGTCGGTGCCAGATAACCGTCACAGTCAGCGCAAATGAGACACCTGCACAAAACGAAGAATGTTGCT
The DNA here is from genome assembly GCF_013339745.2 of Dermacentor silvarum. NCBI lineage: Eukaryota > Metazoa > Arthropoda > Arachnida > Ixodida > Ixodidae > Dermacentor > Dermacentor silvarum. Next base: position 154,311,436 of record NC_051161.1, read on the forward strand.
TAGTGAATTGGACCTCGAGCCGCCGTGACCGCCACTGCCAAAAGGATCATGTTATGTACACCGTGACGAGATATGCTAACGTCAGAGGAGCATGAGAGAGCAGTTTGCACTGAGTGATGAGTGGGCGGGAGAAGACGCTGTGGAATTGGCCATTGAAAATGTGAGTGGTAGTTTTGAGATCCCTTATCGAACGCTACCGTGGATAATGTTCGTTATTGTTTTCTTCTGTTCTTTATTAAGGCTACATAACTTCTGTGGTCTTCTCTAAAAAATTAGGTAGCTTCTTGATAAAATTCACTACTAAATGTGTTCCTAAATTCAGAACGACTTAAAGGTCAGCATGTTCGTAGGGATGGTTTGCTTAGTGCTTTCTGGTTCTGAAGGAGTACTTTTAACGGAGTAAGAACACAGAAATCTTCTGCTTTCTTTAAAATGCGGTTTGTGTGTTGAAAGTACTGCGTAGTAGAGCACTGCACGGGCTCGGGCTTACCCAAAAGCCCGGGCCCGGCCGGCCCGTGGGCCGGGCCGGGCCGGGTAGAGCAGTGTTTTCACGGTCTCGGGCCGGGCTCGGCACGGCGTGTGCTTTTTGACCCAGGCCCGGGCCGGGCTCGGGTTTTTTGACGCGGGCCCAGGCCGGGCTCGGGCTTTCTGGTGGTGCGCATGTAACGCGCAGCGAGTTATTCTCGGGCGTCTCAATTCTGAAAAACATGTATTTTTCGGTCTCGATCCGGGCTCGGGCCGGGCTCGGGCCTAAGGGGTGGCGGGCCGGGCCGGGCGGGTAACGTAGATTATTTCCGTGCCCCGGCCGGGCCCGGGTCTCGGCATAAACGTTTTGATCGGGCTCGGGCGGGCAGCCCAATGTAAAAACGGGCCCGGGCCGGGCTCGGGCTGAAAAAATCGGCCCGTGCAGTGCTCTACTGCGTAGGGTTAAAGCACTGCTTCAGCGGCACAGTGTGAAAGCATTTAATTGCAGAAACTACCCCCCCCCCCTCCCTCCTACCACCAATACCACCACCAACCTACCACTGCAACAACAACATCAACAACAAAAACAAAAACAAAAAAAGCCTCAGTGATATTTGATGCTAAAGTGTCGCGAACCAGATGCAGAATTTGCATGTTCAATCAGATTGAGGCAATATGTCGCTTACTACGTGGCAAAAGCACCTGCTTACGTTTTGTATATTGACGTCGCTAAATACAAAGTTGCTGATTGCCTCCGCAACGGAGTAGGCCTTATTCCGCAGAAAATAACAAATGCAATATTTCTTGTTGTGCCTCAAGTCTGCTTTTTGCAGACCAAGCAATTTCGGACACTGCCTCTCTGTAGATCTCCACCATAATGCACCAGCATAAACCAATGAGCAGCATTTAAAAAATAATATTTCAGAAGGCCGCTGAAATTCTACCAACTTTCTGGAAGCAACGTCGAGAAGGTACGCCTTTATCAAAACATGCGTATTTACAGCACTTAGTCATAACTGGCATGCTGCTTTAGAGCAGCGTTTTGTCAGGAATCAAACACTTAAGAATTTCGTAGTTTTAATTTCTGCTGAATCGCTGAGCCACTGAGGCTCCTCTAAAAATCCTATTTACTGTTCAGGTGGGAAAAACACCAAGAGAAAACCTTCGCAAAACATATACCGGGCCTCTGCTGGCCGCTTGGTCACATAAAATGGGACGTGGGCACTACAACCTACGCCAACGCATAAAGGTGGAGTGTTGCAAAATAACAAGAAAATATCAGTAGAAAAGAACCCGCGTAGATTTTATGCGGGTGCGCTTTTCTTTTATTTAATGATCTATGCTTTCAACGTGTGTGTACATTTTACTAATGCCGATAATTTTCCTGTATTCTTTACTCCATCTGCACGGAGTGAAATATACAGGAGCGTCGACTCGCCTATCTTGCAATGCTTTTGGCGTATACAGCCAACTAATGTCCCAGCGACAACATCGTGCTCTCTGCCTTCGCTCACCTCCTTTTAAAGCGAAGCTATATTGCCGACTTTCAGGCGCGTTTTCGTACGTATGTAGCCTTTAACGGCGAACGGGGCATTCGACGTTAGAGGCGAGATACGAAGGTGTCGACAAGCGGCATAGCACACCCTTTCTCGCGAGCAAGCCAAAGCATTGAGAGGCTTGGCGCGTTTCGATCCGCAGCTCCACTATAGAAGGAACCGACCCACCCTGAACCGCTCCCTTCTTTTTTGTTGTTTAACGGCGGAGCTGTTTAAGCTGGCCATAAGTGTGCCGCGAGCAATGTTGCCAGGTTTGGCTATATATTGCCAAATTGGGCTACAGGAAAAAAAGTTTTGGCGTCGGCTTGGACGAGTTGGCTATGCGGCTATATTTGGGCTACTGAAAATCTGCGGCTTGGCTTTGTTTGGGCTATAAGTGGCGTCCTTATCGACGCTCCAGAGGTGGCTCTGATCGGGTAGAAGAAAATTTCGAAGGCTATGTTTTATCTGGCTGAGCCGGCCGTGTGGGTGTACGTGTGTGCGTGCGCGAAATGACTCCCTCCCCTTCCTATCCCTCTCTGCGCCGTTGTCTGAGGTGGTGGCTTGCATCTTTGATGCACTTAAATTTACACCCCGCTTGACCGTTACGCACCAGATCCCAGGTCATCGGGATGAACCTGGGAGTAGTGGCTTTTTCACAGTACACTGTACTAACATGGCTATGCTCAGGAAGATTACCATAGGGTCGGGGCCGTCGGGCGATCGTGGCGCCGACATGAAAGAAGGGAAGCACGGGTGGATGACACACCCCAGTGTGTTCATGGCCATGTCTTAATTCTGGGTGAAGTATCGCGCCGGGCACAGCTTTCGGCCTACTCCACGTATTTCGCGCGAAGCTTTAGTGCCATTTTCCTTCTCCTGCTAGATGAATTTTTGTCCGTGCTTACATTCGAGATTCATTACGATAGGTTGGACGTAAGATCGGATCCTCCTCGGAGAGGAGAATCCAAAGATGGGGAAGTGGGCCAAGTATGCGAGAACGTATAAAAAAGAATGGGAGCAAGACCCCGAGCCAAATGTGGGTTCTGGTGCTTTTACTTCTGGGTGCATGGTTTGCCCGTAATGTCACGGATAAAGATACTCATGCTGCTATTATCGAAACAAGTTTGCCACGATGACATCAGTGCACCACGTCACATGAACTTCACCCACCGTGTTAGCTTAGCTTGTGAGGTGTCGCGCTGCTGGCTCGAGGACGCGGGTTTTATTCCTGGCCATGGCGGCCACGTTTCGATCAAGATGAAATGCCGGAACACCCGTGTACTTAGATTTAAGTGTGCGTTAAAGAACACGCGGTGGCCAAAATTAATCCGGAGTCCCCCACTGCGTCATGCCTCCCAATCATATCGTTATTTTCGCACGTAAAGTCCCAGCTGTGAGGGGGTTTATTTACAAAGCAGTTAGGGCTACGCAACAGCCTTGGCTCAAGAGCGTCGGTCGCTGTCTCGCGCGCTCCGGGATGCTGGACTTCGTCATCCTCTCTCAATGGCTGCGGACTCTCTTCCCCACTACATTGGCCCCGGCGGCGAAGAGGAGCGATCCTGGTGACTCAAGGTGATGCAAGCACCAGAGGGTCGTAGTGGAGCTTTAGGCGTCTCCCGTGGACTGTTTCACGACCGCGGCAGCGTCTGTCGGTGGGAGGTGTCACAGGCTCGACGACGTAGTTCACCGGCGATGTGCATTCTACGATCCGGTAGGGACCGTGATATTTCGCTGTAAACTTGCGGAACAAACCAGGGGTGGGGCATGGAATTGAAAGCCACATGAACGAGCCAACAGGGAAGGTAGGCGTAGGTTTAGCCAGGTCAAGGTGCTCTTTTCGAAGACCTTGTGTAATGGATGTAGATGAGCGAGCGAGTTGGCGGCACTCTGTGTTGAGCGAGTTGGCGCGGCTGTATTGTAGGCATATGTCACAAAAGGAAGCACCAAGTCCCAATTAGAATGGTCGGAGGCTATGCACATGGAGAGCATATCACCGAGTGTTCGGTTAAAGCGCTCCGTCAAGCCATTAGTCTGCGAATGATAACTTGTAGTGGTGCGATCAATGATATTGCACTCACTGAGAAAGAAGCGCTTGGAGGACTTGGGAAGGAAACACACGCCCTCGGTCGCTAAGCAGCTCGCGTGGCGCGTCATGGCGAAGAACGAAGCTGTGCAAGATGAACAAGGCAACATCACGAGCTGAAGCTGTTGGAAGAGCGGCGGTTTCAGCATATCGAGTGAGATGGTCGATGGCCACAATATTCCACTGATTACCCGCAGGGGTGGAAGTATCTAGAGGTCTATGCCAATTCTGTCAAACGGGCGAGCGGGACTCGGCAAAGGTTGTAATGGGCCAGGCGTATGACAAGTTGTTTTCCGGCGTTGACATTCAATGCATGAACGAATGTACTTGCGGACGTATGTGTACATTCCATGCCAGTAGAATCGCTGGGGAAGTCTATCATACGTTTTCAAAACGCCAGCATGCGCATTTTGTGGGTCTGCGTGAAAGTGCGTGCACAGATTGGAGCGAAAATGGCGAGGTATAACAAGAAGACACTTTCGACCATCGGGCTGCTAGTTTCGGTGGTACAACATGGCGTCCCGTAGCGCATAATGAGGTACTTGGGGATGAAAGGCACGAAAGAGCTGTGGGGCTGGTGTCGTCGAAGGCCTAGAGAGAACGTCGATCAGCAAGGCGATCCAGGGATCCTTGCGCTGTTCTGAAGGCATGTCAGTGATAGTGATGTTAGCGCATGAAGTTGCGGAAAGAGAAACAGGAGCGACGTCAGAAGGCAGGGGCGAGCGGGAAAGTGCGTCGGCGTCGGCGTGCTTGCGTCCTGAGCGGTAAATGACGCGAATATCGAATTCTTGTAAACGAAGCGCCCAGCGTCCAAGTCGACCCGACGGATCCTTCTGTGGAGCCAGCCTACAGAGCGAATGATGATCGGTGACGACATCAAACGAATGACCATACAAGTAAGGGCGAAATTTCTGCAACGCCCAAACAATAGTCAAACATTCCTTCTTGGTACCCGAGTACTTGCACTCTGCCGTGGTAAGGGCACGACTCGCATAGGCAACTACGTACTCAGAGAAGCCCGGCTTGCGTTTTGCAAAAACAGCGCCAAGGCTGATTCCACTAGCATCCGTGTGTACCTCGGTCGGAGCGGTAGGGTCGAAGTGACGTAGAATGGGTGGTGAAGTCAAGAGACGACGTAATGTTGCGAAAGCCTCAACACACTCCGGCGACCAACCAGACAGATAGCTATCGCCGGTGAGCAGCATCGTCAGTGGTGCTATTATAGAAGCGAAGCTCTTCACAAAGCGGCGAAAGTAGGAGCATAGACCAAGGAAGTTGCGCAGCGCTTTCACGGTGGTAGGCTTCGGGAATTCAGCAACAGCACGAATTTTCTGCGGATCGGGAAGGACGCCGTCCTTAGAGACTACGTGGCCCAGGATGGTGAGTTTGCGAGCGCCGAATCGGCACTTCTTGATGTTAAGCTGAAGGCCTGCGCGCGTCAAATAGCTCAGTACCTCGTAAAGCCGACGGAGGGTGACTGTCGAAATCAGGGGAGAAAACGACCATGCCATCCAGGTAGCAAAGGCACGTCTTTCATTTCAACCCACGCAAGACACTGTCCATCATCCTTTCAAATGTGGCTGGAGCATTACATAGGCCGAAGGGCATAACATTGAATTCGTGCAGCCCATCTGAAATTACGAAGGCAGTTTTCGGGGCGATCGGATGGTGCCATAGGGGCCTGTCAATAACCGGGCCGTAAGTCTAGCGATGAAAAGAATTCGGCTCCTTGCAAGCAGTCCAGGGCATCATCGATGCGTGGCAGGGGATACACATCTTTTCGCGTAACTTTGTTCAATCGGCAGTAATCGACGCAGAAGCGGATTGAACCGTCTTTTTTCTTGACAAGAACAACAGGCGACGACCAGGGACAGCAGGACGGCTGAATGAACGCGCGCTGAAACATCTCGGCGACTAGTTCGACGATCACATGCCGCTCAGCAGGGGATACGCGGTAAGGGCGCTGGCGCAGGGGCGCTTGTGAGCCGGTGTCAATCGGAGAACAGTATGCGTGCGGCCTAATGACGTCTTCTGGAAATCAAACGAGCTTTGAAACTGGCGGAGGAGTGCAAGAACTTTCTCGCGCTGCGCCTCTGGAAGTTCGTCGTCGATGGCGGAGTCGAACATACCTAAAGGTGGTCGATCAGGCGTACTAGCATAAGGTGTCAGGGCACGAAGATGCAAGTTGTCCGCGTCGTCACTGCAGAAGATGGAGGATACGTCGAATGCCTGAATTGTGCCGATACACTTTCAACAGAGCAAGGTTGAGGGACCGGCAACGGATTCGTAACAAATAAGAATGTGGCACCGTTGGTCATGTCGAGAATGGCAAAATGCAACGTGAGATTCCTACGGTTTTGAACAGTCTCAGAGGGTGTAAAGAGAACTGTAGATTCACGAACAGCGGCGCAGGACACGGGGACAAGGACTGTACTACTGGGTGGTATGTTCGTATCATCGGCGACAAACAACTTTTTCATTGTAGGTGCAGACGACGCGGAACACAACGCAGAGAACGCCATCTCGGCATGAGCACAGTCAATAACAGCATGATCGCGATAACGAAAATCCCAACTGAGGATGACATGATGCGAACAGGCTGGTAGCACAAGAAACTCAATGGCATAAACAGCATCTTGAATTATGACGTGGGCTGTGCAGGCGGCTAACGGCTGAATATGGTGTGCGGTGGCGGTACGGAGGGATAATCCCGTTGACGTCATCGTAATCTTCTGAAGCAAGCGGCATAGTTTTATATCAATCACTGAAACGGCAGTACCAGTGTCCACAAGCGCAAGGGCACGAAAGCCATCCACAATAACGTCGATGAGTTTCGCTGGAGAAATTCGAGGATTTGAATTTTTCGACGACGACGCACTTCGTGCCTCGGGATCTGCGACGTTTAGTTTTCCGCGTCAGAAGGCAGGGTCGACGGCGCATAGGTGACAGAGAGCGACGTCGGGGGGATGGAGATCGGCGGGTAACTGAGGGCATGCGCTCTGGCGAAGAGGATTGTTGTAGCCGCGCTGTGCAGCCGAAGCACCCAGGATCGTAAGCAGACGGTCGCATGACACCTATTTGAACAGGAGGGCGACGGCGACAGAAGCGTGCCACATGCCCTGCATAGCCGCAAGAATAACATATAGGGCGATTGTCCATATTAAATTAGAGAGTTTTAGAATAGGCGCCTCAAACGTTTCGGGGTCCCAAAGAAATAGCTTCGAAGCCACTGCGCATGCGCAAGGCGGTAACTTTGTTTGGGTTTTGCGTCGGGCACGCTATTTCATTGATTTAGCGGGTGCCACAAAAGCTGCCCCAAAAGCTTTCGTCAACAAACATGGCGGCGCCCATCGAAATGACGGCTCTAACCTAGCAGCCCACTGGGCTCGATTCGTGGTAATGCTTGAAGTTCGTAAGCTAGAGAAGTGATTGCGGTTATCAATTTCCTTCAAATAACGTGTAATGAAGATTGATTCATTAGACGCCACTGATTCCGAATTCAATTGTCGATTTCATGGCTCGTAGGCCTAACATGGATTGACTTGGCTGGGTGAAGTTAGTTACTCAAAACTATAAGCACAACAAGTTGCTTGCTGCTAATAGAATAAGTTCTAAATTGTAATTAAACACGAAATTTAAATTACTCTTCTTATCATGAAATGGTATATTTTATTTTAATATTTATGCCCCAACGCTAACACCCGCGAAGCATTTTGGTGCCCCTAACTTTGGGGGCCCCTATTCTAAAACTTTATTAGCACATCAACATGTTTGCTTTTTGACAGTAACCAGTTTTCACTGCATCACCACTGTTATCAATTTCTTGTTTACCTTTGCTCTTTGTGCGCCGTCGCGGTTTTACCATTTCGAGCGAGCAACAATGGAGACGAATTACAACAAATGATTGAGGACCTTAATCGAGAAAGTGTAAGAATTGAGTTGAAGATGAATATGCAGAAGACAAAGATAATGTTCAATAGCCTGGCAAGGGAACAAGAATTCAGGATCGCCAGTCAGCCTCTAGAGTCTGTAAAGGAGTACGTTTATCTAGGTCAATTACTCACAGGGGACCCTGATCACTAGAAAGAAATTTACAGAAGAATAAAATTGGGTTGGAGTGCATACGGCAGGCATTACCAAATCCTGACTGGGAGCTTACCACTGTCGTTGAAAAGAAAAGTGTACAATCATTGCATTCTACCGGTGCTCACATATCGGGCAGAAACTTGGAGGTTAACAAAGAAGCTCGAGAACAAGTTAAGGACCGCACAAAGAGCGATGGAACGAAAAATCTTAGGACTAACGTTATGAGACAGGAAGAGAGCGGTGTGGATCAGAGAACAAACGGGGATAGCCGATATTCTAGTTGACATTAAGAGGAAGAAATGGAGCTGGGCAGGCCATGTAATGCGTAGGATGGATAACCGGTGGACCATTAGGGTTACAGAATGGATACCAAGAGAAGGGAAGCGCAGTCGAGGTCGGCAGAAAACCAGGTGGGATGATGAAGTTAGGAAATTTGCAGGCGCAAGTTGGAATACGCTAGCGCAAGACAGGGGTAATTGGAGATCGCAGGGAGAGGCCTTCGTCTTGCAGTGGACATAAAATATAGGCTGATGATGATGATGACATTCGGAACGTGCTCGTCGCCGAAAACGACTGGGTGCTTCTTACACTGGTGTGCCGTTTTGGGCCGTAATCTTTTAAAGCTTCGCTTACACCGATTCAGACAGTGAGTGGCATCTGTTGCCTGTCCCTTTTCTTAACGCATGTTCTTGGCGTGCTAGAGACCTAAGATGGCGGCCAGGTTGATGTAAATGGACAGTATATACAGCATGTACCAACTAACCCGGGCCAAGCTAAATGAAAAAAAAAAACGAGATGACTGGAGTGGTGTTATTATGACCTTTTATCTTAGTGAAATAAAAACTACACCTAATGATAACATTAGTAAAATCTGCGTTTGGTCTAAAGCAAACCACACAAAAATAAATCCAGAGACCACAAATATAAGAATTTCTTTGAATGGGAAAAGCAGTCACTGCAGCCTCGCTACGATGGCCCGTTCCAAATAGTCCACCGACAACATTTTCATCATACTTATCAAAAATCGCGAGGAGACATGCAGTCACGCTCACAAGGCTTAAACCCGCCATTACCCTCAGAGAGCCCACCTGAAGTCGATTTTCAAGTGACCATGGCAACTTGTCTGAAGGAAAAAGTGTGTTGTTGGGGGAGGGGGGGCAGAGGAGGAAGCTGTGAATTGCTTTAGTTCTTCGCTCACGGACCTGCCGGTCGCGCAAGCGTGTGCCAGTGATGGACAGGTCACCCGTTTTTCCAATCCACGGTTGGGTCTTTCATGGCCACTTTAATAAAGTAGCGGATTTTACAACTCCGCCTACTATCCCCCATGTTAAAGTTTTACAATATTCCTACTACAGTGAGTCCATTCACTGATATTCTCAATGAGCTCAAAATTCTTGGTGAAAGGAAAAAATTGTCATCCACCCGAATGAAGCAAGGAGCTAGAAAGGAAACCCATGCGGGTTCCTCAGAAAGAACGCTTCGCACTTCGGGAAAATTCGTCCTAGTCCGGGATCCATGATACTTCTTGCACCTTGCGGGACTCCGCAGAACTGAGTTGGCGAATTTCTTGGTGTTGTATTCTCTTCATAGCTGTATATGTTAGGACATGCATGTCGAAAACTATGCACAATAACATTGTGCCCTCACTGGTGTGCTTTCTCGCTGTCGACAGCTCTTTGCAGTAAAAGCTAAAATGCCAATTTATTTTGGTCTACGTGCCTTCCATCTCAATTATTGCAGTGTAGTATATGTGGGCAATCATCCCTAAACTTAAATGAATCTCTATGACCTACCTGAGAAAGTAGTCCGTCAAGTGTGCACATATGCAGGGTGTTTCAGCGAACACTTTCAAAAGTTATTTAAGGTTGCCTGTGGCAGATAGCCCAATTCTAATTAATGAGCTAGTCTACACGAAGAGGCGAACATTACTTGCACAAAGAATTTAAATGCATATTCGACTAATCAACAAAATTCACTAATTAAGTTTTAACTAATTACCCGATGGCCCATATTGCACTTTACAAGTTATAGCCGTGGAGTTCGCAAGGCGGATTCACTTGGAGTGAATTCTCGGGATGACACCAGTTTCGACATATTAATCTCCGAACTTTGCGGAAAAAGGCATTGGCATTCCAGTTAATTTTGCGCTTCAATGCATAAAGCGACGTTTTGTTAAGAAACTGACTGGAACACCAATACATTTCTCCGCAAAGTTCGGGAATTATTATCTCGAAACTGGTGTCATCCCGAGAATTCGTTCCAAGTGGATCCACCTTGCGAACTCCACAGCTACAATTTGTAAATTGCAATATGGGCCATTAGGTAATTCGTTAAACATAATTAGTTAATTTGTGGTAATTATTCATATATGCATTACAATTTCTCGTGCAAGTGTTGTCCGCCTCTTCGAGGAGCCCAGCTCATGAACTAGAATTGTGCTATCTGCCATAGGCCGCCTTCAAGACTTTTTGAAAGTGTTCACTGAAACACCCTGTATATCTGCCCTGAATTAAGGGAAGATTAGAAAACAATTGCAGGGACCATCGACGATGATTGTCACTGTATGTGAATAGCGCGAACGAACGACCGAGCGAGCAAGGAGATATACGATAGTTTGCGGTTGCGTCCAGTCTAATTTCCCGTACATTGGAGCAGGCGTGTACCCGTTCGTTTATGCACTGGTGCTGCTGGAAGCTGCGTTATCGCTATGGCACATGAAACCTCGTTATCTCGCAAACCGGGAACGCAATATTGCGGCGTCGTGTAGCGCCACAACAGCCTTGAAAACACGAAACACTTGAGATTAAATATTTCAAGGAAATTTACAAATGAGACACGCATGAGACAAGCGCCGCACTTTGCTGAGCGAAATCGCACATTTAGCCATTTGCATGCTTTCGTTTGAACCGTGTCTTGTGACAAATCGAGTGGCCCTTACACAAACAGCGATTAAGTTAGCAAGCAGCGCACAAACGGGAACTTTCACCGAATGCTGTCCCTTTCGGGGAAAAGCGCGGTGCAGGACGTGCTGATGAAAAACATTGTCGTGGTTAATCGCGCAATGCGGAAACGCGGTAATTGCTACAGTAAATCTTGCGAGCAATGAAAAGAACAAATATCATGGGTCTTTTCAGGAAATTAGCGTATTTACTCATGTAATCAAAGCACCCTAAACTTTGCTATTGTGCAGTGCATCGACCGACCAGACATGCTGCAGTTTTCCGGAAAGTCTAGAATCATTTACTCTCGCAAATGTGTTTAAAGCAAGCGCACTTAATCTCAATGTCCGTCGCTTTGTTGGAAATAATTATGATGCCACGTGAGAAATGCTGATATCACGAGATCATAAAATTCTGCAGATAACTTCTGTAGGCTACACATCCACGCTAGGGGCGAACATGCCGTGGCGGCACACCGGCCGAGGCGGTGGGTTTGATGATTGAGAGGCTGACGGCAAAGCCACGAGAGAACACTGGCGGTAAGCATGCGGTAAGACCAGGCTGCGTGTTATCACGGTAGCTTGGGGGCTGACGGAAAGAGTGACCGTGATAACGCTCAGCCTGTTCTCACCACAACTTTGCGACTGGCCACTCGAGGCTCGTTGGCCCAAGTGAAACACCGTGTATAGTGCCTATAAATCCGTATTTCGATTTTATGTGCTCATAGATGCCTATTTTTGTCTTTTGTGTCCACATTCGCCTATTTTTTCTCTTCGTTCCCGAAAATATATTTTTTTTGTGGGGGGGGGGGGGGGAGCTCAGCTTGTCTTGAAAACACATTCTTTTCGCAAGAACTAGCCGCAGTGGGAGATGCTGTGGCTAATGGCAGTGCACCTGGCAATGTGATCTAGTAAACAAGGATTTGTGTTGCAGCATTTATTGATATTTTGAGGGTCTCTCGTCATCATCCTGTGCCTGGTTAGCAATAGCAGAGAAAAATGATCACAAGAAAAAATCCGAGTGCACCCAAGCACTTATGTATTGTGAATGCGACAGCACTAATGTCCAGTCGAACGTTACGAATTTCTCGATGGCAAGCAAGAGCGTTAAGACGCTTGGCATAGCCCAAGGCCCGGTGCACTTCGATCCGTGACATCATGGTACAGTACCTTGCCCGACTGCCATAGAATCTAATCTAATGGGGATGCTGCAGTGTAAGCGGCGCTGATTTTGACGTCACTGCTTTCGTCACGCCGGGCTCTGCAATGAAAATTTTGGTCCAAGTAGCAAGATGTCATCAAGCAGAGTACACAGGTTCGCCATCTAGGAGGTGCTGGCTTAGCCCAGTGTGTAAGCTACTCACTCGGCTTCTGGCCACGGGGTTGTAGGTTTGAAACTCATTGCCGCCAGCGTTTCACCTCTCGAATTTATAGTTTCTTTCATACATTAGTTCTTTATAGCGATTACAGAGGCGAGGTTAGACAGCAGGCGAGAGCTTGCTCGGATAAGAAACACGCTGATAACACAGGCTTCTGAGAGCGAGGCTTACGTGGGATCGCGGTGATGCCCCTCACGCCTGGCGCGGCAACAGGTGTTCGCTTTCGCCCGCGCTGCTCCGTCGAGGCGCGCACGTGACCTGGCGTCGCAGCCAATGGGAACTTAGGCGCAGTTTCGTTGGTGCGAACCCCAGCCTTTTCGCTCAGTGGTTCACTGATGCTCTCGCATCAAAAGTGTGTTTATTCGCTACTGGACATGCCACTACACTTTACACTGACAGCAGGGATTACAGAGAAAATTACATAGCATGCTGAGCATAGGCGCCGACTACGGGGGGGGTCCGGGGCTCTTCTCTCAGGAGTTTTCTGGGGGGGGGGGGGGGCAGCTTGCCCCCCTCCCCCCCCCCTCCGCTCCTAAGATGTCATTACCAGACTCCTCTTGCCCTAATCATTTATGATTTCTTTTGAGTTGCCTCTACCTTGTCTCTTCAAATGTTAATGTGTCTAAAAGCTAATTGCATCGTGGTTGACGCGGACGTGCGCGACTTTTATTCATACTTTCGCTTTATTTCTGTAAATCCTGACACTAGGAAAACAAGCGCATTAGAAGCACCAACGGCGGCTACCTCATCCGTATTTTTTCACTTCAACATGCTATTTTAATTTCCAGTATGAAGACCATGCACAGACACAATGTATGCATTTCAATGTGTACGCAGGACAAAGTTTATTATATTTTTAAAGAGAAAGAGGTAGCGAACTAACAATTATTTATAGTGATATGGGTAGCCTATGTCTCGAGAATGAATATGTTGTTGTATGTTCAACTCGCTACAAATTGTTTTGGGAGCTTTTTTTTTTGACACGGATAAAGACCTGCGGACTTCAGTGACCCCTTCGGCAGAGTCTTTTATCAACGGTTTGTGAACTGAACGTGAATGATATGTCTTAGTATTGCTTCTCTTTCGAGTAGGTAATGCTACCGACTCATGAAAAAAAAGCTTATAATTTACAACATTTATTAGGAATGGAAACACCGCAACGTGCATGCAGAGGTCATAACTATACATAACTTAGTAACCGAAATGAGGCCACGCCGGATTCACTCGAAATCAGAATCAATAGCAGTCATGCGCAGCAGAGCTTTTACTAGGACTCAGAATTAAAAAAAGAAAAAAAAAAACAGGCTGCAGTTTCGCCGCGAAGGCGAAGCACTATTAGTGATAGCGAAGCATAAGACAATTACACAAAGGAAGATTCTTCCCGTATAAATCCGTGTAAGATCCGCACCCCCAACTTAAAAGCAAATGTTTTTTCACAATTCAACCGAGAAGCAATCGCGTTGACGTACCGCCGATTCCGATCGCGCTCCACTGCGAATTTTCCCGTGCAGCGTACTTTCGTGCGTCGCAACTATATATAAAAAAGTCGGTTACAACTTAAGAAGACAGGAGAGGCGCCCCGCCCTGATCACTGAAGTGCATCAGGAGATTGCCACCGCGACTAAAGAAATAGTCCCACTGACGTGACTCGGCCCAACTCGAAGCGCGGGCTGCCATGTCCTCTGTCGGTGGGGTCACCAGCCGCCCGGCTCATGACGTCAGTCTAGAGTGGGCGCCCAGTGGTGGATGCTCGTGTGCATCCGCCTTTGAGGGGCAAATGTCGCTGCCTCCTAAAGTTGTACACGACTATAGATGGCGAGATGAGGCACTCGCGGAAGAAGTTTAAGGCGGATTTCATACTCGTAGTTGGAAAAATGAGATAAAATGGCCCGGTCCCATGTAAGGCTGGTTAAAATTGCGGCAAAAAAGTGCGGCCATCACACTAGTCTGTAGGTTGGTTATATCGCCTATATGAATGGTAGCAACATTTGCTTACTAATTAAAATAACAAACATCGTGGAATGCATCGACCATGTAAGCCTGTAAATATCTCGCTGGATGACCACAAGCAGTCGCTATCAACGCTGGCATTAGGAAGAACGCCTGCAGCGGGGACGAACGGTTCGTACAGCCATGAGATTCACCGCGACTCTAAAAATTAGATTCATCATCATCATCTGCATATTTTTATGTACACTACAAGACGGCCTCTGTCAGCGATCTCCAATTACCCCTGTATCTAACTTAGGCTATGCGATCTGCAACACTTGGGGCGTGGGCAAACAGTCTAAGAAGGAAGACAGTGCGCATGAAGTTAGCAGCCATCCCTGCTCGCCCTTGATCATTGCGCCCTCCAATGATTACCAACAACTCGATGCGGCACGTGGGCCGCGTAAGCGTCAACCGCGCACAATCATTCGCAGCTGCGGCAGGGCTAGATGAGAAGACGCCTGATCTCCTCCCCATGCGCGCATTTGATGACGTGACCTCCAACTAACCCGAATATTGACCGCGTGGGAAGATAATTTCAACCAAGCCACCATCCTTTTCGAATCAGTGTTACGGGCTTTTTCTCGCACCTACAGTGTATGGGTCAGTTAGTCATATGACTTTTGGACTTTATACAGAATCTCACGGGGAAGACGACAGCGAAAATTTGCGTGGAGTGTCGATACAATTGCTGTCGCAATAAAAGGAGAAATAGAAAACATGGCGTCGAGCTCGCTTCGACCGCGGCTGCGGACGTTGCGATGTGCACCGGCTACAAACACAGCATGAGCACCAATGACAAAACCAACAGTGGGCACTTCGCTTATCGGTACTTCGCCAGAACCCGCCTGACGTTGAAAAGGAAGCATATTTTCCACCGTATAAGCACCAGCGGAAACATAACACTAGGCGCGCTGGGGGACAGCGAACGCGAAGCGACCAGCCATCTCGGATGGCCCAAGCTTGAACTCGGCGCAGATTACCTCCGAAATAAAGCACGTGACCCGCGTATGTATGGCAGTGGCAGGAAAAGTAGGAGTTGAGGACCTGTGTGTTCTGCCAGCTAGGCAAAAGAAGACTCCACGCCGCTATCAAGAAGGTTCCTCACCATACGTGTTTTCATCAGCGAGGGACATGTACCGCCAAAGTTCTATGAAGTATTTGACACAGTGCTGTCTTCGTTAAACAACAGGCATCCACTTGAAATGTGGCAGCATAAGTCCCACATTGAGCACCTTGCCATAGGGAAGTTCTACGGTGATAGCGTTCTACGGTGACGACCTTGAACCAGGACGCCTGATTTTGCAGAGATATGCCGATTGACATTTTAAGCCAGCAAAGGTCGGCATCATATCACACATTCGAGGACATCGGGCACATCTTTACGGGGGGCAAGGGTGAACACCTGCGAAACCTTTTGCCTGAAATGGCCAAGCTAAAAAGAATTGCGTTGGCCATACCGGTCTCGTCGACCACATTCCAGTGGTCCGTTTCTTGCCTTCGGCGACTGGAAATGTACTTGCGGTCGACAATTGGACAAGCCCGTTTGAACCATCTGGCGATTTTGCACGCCCGCAAAGAACTCTCCCGCAAGATCAATTTGAATACGATTGCCAACAACTTCAGTTCCAGATCAAGTGCGCGAACTAACACTTTTTCAATGATGGTGAAATCGTCGCATCAGACAAAGAACTGATGTCTTTAATAGGAGAGAGAAAGGCACCAACCTACAAGTGAAAGCAAACCACCTGGCTTAGAAAACAACGCAACAAGTTATACAAAGGAACGAAAATGGGCTACATAACAGCCCAAGCAGAGTTAGGGCATTTTGGTAAGCACGAACTTTCCAGTGCAATTTTTATTAAAGGTCACAATATATATATATATATATATATATATATATATACATATGCACACATGGGGAGGGTTCGAAAAGCTGGTCAAGCCCCAGCCCCGCCCCCCCCCCCCCCCCGGAAAAATTAAAACGTTCCGTCGATGATGCTGAGTGAGGTATACCGTTGGCTGTAGCTTGGAAATTGTGAAGACTGTAGAGTACAGTGTACGTAGTTTAGACGGAAGCGTGCGAAGTTCGCTGCAAGCATTAGGGACTGTATAGTTACGCGGTACCATTTTTCAGAGCCTTCGGTCTTTCGTGCCAGGTTGTGCAGGAAAACCAGCCTACGGCAATTCATCTAAAGCAGTAACATCTGTGCCCTTCGCCCCGGTCACTTTATTTAAATACGTTTATGAAAGGAGATAAACACTGATGTGCTCCAACGTGTGATAATAAAACAAAAACAAAAAGAATTGCGATGGATAAAGTCATAGCCATATTGAAAAAAGACTTGCAGGAGATTTCCACGAGGTTTGACACGGCTGACCCACCATAGCACAAGTTTATTGCATCCCATGCATGTGTATTGCAGAAGCCGCCAAAAATGTTTGGGCAGAATAACAGTTGAGGTAAACAAGAAACATAGGCGTTTTATTTTCCAGCTCACACACACACAAAAAAAAACCGAGGTTCTGGCATGAGAACACAAAGAATCCCAGAGTGCGTGATTCCTTCCAAAATAGGGAGGTAGGAAAATGCTCCATCTATCTCTGGCGAAATTACGCATTTGTTTTCATCCTACAAAAGCTTATTTTCACTGAAATGAGGCACAATCTTCAACTTGAAGACCTATGGACGATAAAGATTTTTTATTGTGATAAGTTATAAAAAAGATCCATAAACCCGCAGCATTTCACACTTCTTTTCTTACCAGAAAATTTGTTAGCTTCAGTTCATTATGTAAAAGTTTAGCTTCTCTCATTAAACATTTAGTGGCTTTCATGACATATTTCGTGTTTTTCGTGCTGGATTTACTTGGTGCGTTATTGTAAGCAGGAACGTTTGGCTATCAAATGTAAACTATCTGCTCAGTGATGCAGGTTGACAAAAAAGTGGCCTCTCGAATGCCCAATAAAGCCCTGGGAATTAACGGCTTATACTGCAAGCTTGCTACCTTACAAGTGTACGCTACTTCAGATTTCTTACCATGAAAATCGGAATTATAAACGTTGAATTCAGGAAACGAGTCGCGATTTATGAATAATTTATAGTTCCTATTTCGCCCCATGTGGTTCCTAAAATGAGGCTTTAGGTGTATTTGTTAGGCTCATAAAACCCAAATTTTTAGTGCCTGAAACTCTGGTATATACAGATAATTAACTGACGGCAGCCTGCGCAGAAAATTTTGCAAATACGGCGCAAAAAAAGTGACCGGATGGCTGCGAACAAAGGTCGGTGCGTGATTGGTGCCCCGTGTCATAGATGCCTTGTTTTCCTTAGCTTTTTCCATCACGCTTTTGTGCTCGGTGTCATCCATCTCTCGTCCCCCTCCTGAACGCGCAAAATGAATGTAATCGTTCGTGCGCGGCCATAATCATCAGCCATCGACCGAGCGAGAGCCGGCTGCTCCGAACTTACGCGAAATATACCTGGGCGTTCGCGACAGGACAAGACGCGATGACCGTGGCCGGGACAAAAAAAAAAAAAAACAATGTACGGCGACAACAGACAGGATCCACAAAGAGGTTGATCCCGGTGCTCCCACGCTTTCTCGTAGCCTGGCAACGATGTGCCCGCGCCGCGGAGAAGTGAAAGGCCAGAAGAGAAAGGCCAGGAGACGCCGCACGAGAACGAGAAATAATAATAAAAAACTGAAATTGATTGCACAGAAGGGCTAGCATTTCGGCAGACAGTGTATTTATTTCGCGTTTTGTTGGTTGCTTCTTATGAGCAGCCCGCGTGTGGGACGACATCTAGCGTGGACGACCGTGGCGGAAGTTGTCTGCTCTCGGGGCGATCCATTATTCCTGCACCCGACAGCGTCCGAAGATCTCGTTAAACCTTTTGCTGCCACGTCATAGCGGCGTTGTGCGGTGAAGAGCATCGCCCAACCAAAAAATCTGGCGTAAGGTGTTCTCGTTCTCGACCAGCTCGGCACTTGTTTCGTAGTTCGTTTTTGTCCTGGTGTCTTGATGTGGGGGTGTGCTAGTGGTTCTCTGGGGCTATCTGGCAAACAATAAATGGCTAGAAAAGAGACCATTGCCCGAAGGTTGCCATATATAGCGGCTCCTATCTCATTTCGGCGATGTATGATTAGTCGGTCTCATTACGGGGGTGCGCGGCCTCTGGAGTAAAGTGGTCTTCTGTCGAAAAGCATTAGCGTGAATGTGCAAAGATTGGCGGATAGTATATAGCTGAGTTTTTTGACAGAACTAGCCACAGCGCTACGGGTGGTTGTAAAAAGGAATAATTTAGGGAGATCCGAAATAGTAGAGCGTGCACAATAACGATGCATGTTCTCTGCACGCCCACCTTGTAAGCAATTTCTTGCGGAGTTGCAGTAATGCATGCAAGATGTGCCCATTTATGCAAGGTCTTAGGACTAATATATGTTACATGAAGACCTAGTAAATTCCTTTGTAAAGTGATCGAGAGAAGGTGGGGTTCTTCTCATTCGAGAAGCTGGCCAGGTATGTTTACGCTAGCGTTCACGCATATGTGCCTATGCCACTCTGTGACATAAAACGTAATAGCACATATCTTAAAGGCGCCACACTTTTTTATTACTTGGAGAATTACTTGCGAAACCGGTTACCTGAGACATATTGTGCGTCGTAATACAGCTGTATTTCAGCACACATTGTAGATTTTGTACTGTGTGAATTTATTCTTCAAATAGTTTTTATAAGCTGTATAATCATTGCTTAAAACAAATGCAGTAGGAGACCAAGTTGTCAAACCCGGATTCCGAGGACCAACTAGCAGTGGTAATCCGATCCCGGGAAATGGCCAGGGCCCATTTCCTGGAATGAGGAAACTGCCTACCAAGAGCGAATAACGCTTCTCTTGCTCAATAATAAAAGTTTATCTCTTCGTCCTTTGCTACTCAAAAAGTAACAGCAAGATTGATTTCAAATGTACTCCGGGTCTGCTGGAAATAATTAAACTCGTGCGTCATTGTTACAATTCCGTCGTTTACGGTAACAAGCTTCGCAAAAAAGGCGCACTGTTCGTGGGCGACAGCGCTGTTCCAGCTGAAACTTTTAATTTACGACACGGTCGGTGCGTATTTCGCAGAAAGCGGTGCGCTGAAACTTCTATACAGGAGCAGCTGAACGAAGTTCCGATTTGTAATCTCTCTCTATTAAGAATTTCAACCATCCAAAGAGGGCGCTTAGTGCGTGGGCGACAGATGCGTGCGCTCGGCCGTCTGGAAATCAATTTACTAAAACCGAAAATGAATTCACAAGCACCGTAGACTGTGAACTAATTGTATCTGCAGCGCCCTCCTAACTACTGTCAACGACAGCTGTCGGCACAGCGGCGTACGTGGGTGTGGGAATGTACGCATTCCTGCCTGTTGGCATTCTGGGCGAGATCTTATAATCCTAATGACATGGCGAGGAACGGCGACAAAATGTCCATCTCTTCAAAAGGCGAAGTTGACGAGGCGCTACAGTAGCGTTTATTAAATTCGAGCGAATGTAAACTTGGGTTGTGCAGTACCGATGCCTCGCGATATTTGAGTTTGAATTGCAGAGGACACAGAACAAGACCTTCAATGCAGCACGGAGAGCGGGATATTGATCTCTACATTTCCGCATACGAATCGCTTGATCGCTCACTTTGCGAAGCTTGGAAGCGTTTTTCCTGTGTATTTTTTTTGTCACACGAGAAAAGAACCTTGGCATTACCTTTATTTTAAGTACGAGCACGGTATTTTCGATGTTTTCACGTGATGAAAAGCCGTTCGGACTTCTTTCCGAATTTCTTATTTGTTGGACGCATACGGAGAACTGTGTTCATTATTGGCGCTAGGTGCGCGATACGGTATTCCGATATGGTAGTTGCGCAGCATAAATGAATAATTGTGAACATTTCCGGAAGATGGGAGGGCTTTGCGTTTTATTATGGAGCTCAGTCGTAAAGTGAATCGCGTGCAGGTGCAGCGATCTCGACATGTTTTAATGACGACCAGATGAGTGCCATAAATCTCGAAAAAGTATTTCGGCATACACCGTTAGTTGAGAGCGTATTAGTACTGATAATCTGAGAACGTGGTAGCTAATACACAAGAACAAGCCAAGGTTTTTTCCCTTTTCAGCACGCATCAGTTGCAGTAGCCGTGAGTCCAAAAAACTCAGGGAAGTGATTTTTTTCGACACTGAACTTTAGTACTTAGGCTAGGCCTAGGCGCACACGAGAACTTTTGCTGCATACATTTGTATAATTTGTATCATCTACTTGAGTAGAGAATATTATTATTAAAAGGTGTGTCACTTTCATTTGCGAAAAATAGTCAGTGGTAGGCGCTTTTTTCCAGCTATGCAGTTGCAAAGACAGCGTATAGAAATCTATTGCCTAAGAGACTTTTTTTTGTGCTTCCCGTTACTTACGAAGGCATGCACGCGAAATCGTGGTCACTAGCTTAGGACAAAGCAGCTTATTTCACATTCAAATTGCTCCTGGAAACGCCTACGTTGATGAATAAACCACGTTGATTGCATGCAGCTAGTTGTTGCATGAATGTTTACCAGAATTGATGCGCAGCCAAAGACCAGAGTGTACACCAGAGACTCATATTGGAAAAAATTTAACTGCGCTACAAACAGGGACATGGGAGGACGAAAAAGACACCACGTGCGCCTCCTTTGCCAGACGTGCGTCCTCCTTTACCCCTGTTTCTAGCGCAGTTAAAATCTTTCCAATGTGAACTTCAACCAACTAGCCCAACTTTAATGCACTACACCAGAGTCACGGGTGTTTTCGCATTTCGCCCCCATCGAAATGCGAAAACACCCGTGTACTTAGATTTAGGTGCACGTTAAAGAACCCCAGGTGGTCAAAATTATTCCGGAGCCCTCCACTACGGCGTGCCTCATAATCAGAACTGGTTTTGGCACGTAAAACCCCAGAAAGAAGAAGAAGAAGACGTTAAAGAACCCCAGGTGGTCCAAATTTCCGGAGTCCCCCACTACGGCGTGCCTCATAATCAAATCGTGGTTTTGGCACGTAAAACCCCATAATTTATTATTTTATTTACACCAGAGTCTACCGAACCTGTACGTCGGTCTGGGTGCGCCTGTGGATATTGGTTCTGTAGTCTTTCTTCTTTGGCTGTGCCACAATACTGAAAGAAGCTGACATTTATATTTTCCGTATACCGCTTGGCGTACAGAGGAGGAGGAGGCTTGCTATTACGAAACCTTCGTCTTCTTAGTGCTTGTTCAAGCGTTTGTTTGTTCCTATTTTGAATTTATGGCTAAATTAGGCACTGGGTTCCATTTACCATTTTACAGCTTGAAACCGCCCGCCGCGGTAGCCTACTGGCTGTGGTGCTGTGCTGCTACGCTCGAGGTCGTGGGTTCGATCACTACAGTAGTGGCAGCATGTTCATGCAAGAGAAATGCCAATACACTCCTGTGCTCAGATTTATGTGCGCGTTAAAAAGCCCGAGGCGGCCAAAGTTATCTGGAGTCCCCCATCACCATGTGCCTCAAAATTAGATCTTGGTTTTGGCAGGTGACAACCAAGAATTAAGTTATTTATTTACATTTTGATACTGGTCAGAGGTACCACATTAAAACGTGCCAAGTAAAGTTAATTTTCTACGCACGTGGGAGCCGCCAAAATGTCTCTGATGCCGACCCACTTTCTTAGCGTCTTTCACATTTTGATGAAGCTCATGCAAGTAAAAAGGCTACAAACTACGTTGTCGTCGATAAAGATGGATGATCCAGTCGACTCGCGTATTCTTCGTGCAACTATGGAACGTCAAATGCTAATGTTGAACTTTCTGTGGCAACGAAAGCCATCAGGGTACACATGAATGAAGTATTGGTACCATTCAAAAGGATGATACGAAGCCAACTGCACCGCTGCAATATCTGGCACTTGATTTTGGCTGCGCAAGACTTCTGTTGATGTGTCAGTTGATGGTACGTCTTGAGACTCGGGAGAGTAGTATTATTATGGATGCCAGAAAGCCACCGTGGGAAGCTGCTAAAAATACCATTCGGACGCACCATGTATTTGTATTCCAGTTCGGCTCTCAATACATGTTTCGAGCGACTGTGAAAAGTGTTGGGTGACTAGCTTAAAAAGGTGGCGACACGATTCCACCTTCCAAGTCACAATAAAGGGTGGTCCTCGTGGCTCTGCTAGTGTCAGGAAACGTTATGTCGCTTGTGAAACTTCCCCACATACATGCAGCATGCGTGCTTGTAACAGCTGAAGTCGGTGGAGAGAAGACTGTGATATGTATTGAAAAACTGTTTTTTTTTTTGTTTTATGAGGGCACAATGGACGTGGAGTAGCGACGCCGATGTTCCATCCCACTTCGTGGGAACATTTATGGCGGCGTTGATTTGTCGTTCACGTATTGAGTCCATCTAAGCTGGCAATCTGGAGTCACACAAAGCAAAAGATACTTGCGTATGACTTCTATGCCACTGTCCGTCCCTAAAACGTTCCAAGCTTTCACTTTCTTTGTTGTGAATGGCGGAACGACTGACTTTGGGTTAGAAATATTCATGCTTCGCTCTTCGAAGTAAATGCTCATTGGATTTAGGCTTTGCAGAAAATGGTGCTTGACGATCTCAAGCGACTATGAGATGTCCATATGTACATATCGTCTGCGCACATAAATATTTCAAGGCGTTAGGCGGAAACGCTGGTAGTCCTGCCATTCTGGAGGTGAAAGAAGAGGGCCTAAAATGCCTCCTTTGTGAACCTCCTTGATCACTTTTTTATGTATCGATTTCGCCATCATTGGTCTCATCTGCCTGCCTGGAAGAAAGCTTGCTATCAATTTCGGAGTACGGCAATACACACCAAGCAAAGCAAGCCGGTGCAAAACAGATTGATGGCTGATGGGGTCGGCTGCCTTGCTAATGTGCATGAGCACAGTGACAGCGACGTCCCTAAAGTTATTCCATTTCTACAACCGTCACCATGTAAGTGATGCAGTCCGTAATGCACTGGTGTCTTCGAAAGCCAGTCATTTGTTCTGGTACATTATTGCTGGACTCAATCAACCATTGCAACTTACAGTCAATCATCTTTTCCTCGATACCGAGCATTGAGACTGAGTGGACAAAATCAGTGATGGGATATTGCCGATTTACCTGGGTTTAGCAGTGGAATGATGCTTCCGATCTTCCAATAAGAGAGAACGTATTCTTCCATTCGTATATGATTCAATCTGTCTAGAAGATGTGGTGTACCGCTGCGGCCGAGATTTTTCAAAACGCAGTAGGATATTTTGTCTCGGCGAGTCGCTGATTTTAAGTAGGTTTGCGATAAAGCAGAACCTATGTGCAGGAGTGAATGTCTGGTTGAAGAAGAGGTAGTAGCTGATGCATTCCGAGGCGGCCTAGGTTGTACGGTTTCCATCTGGATTGAGCAAAATGTATTAGCAACGTTGTGTTAAGCTAATTGAAGAACTGTGATCAAGGCTATATCTAGTAGGAACGTCGGGATTCTGGATGGCTTAAGGAATTGAATGTTGGCCAGATTTCTTGCGTGCGGGGTAAATCGAGTGAGTAAGGCACAGAAATCAAGCCAACGGCCAGATCCAATTTCCGCATGTGTGGGTTGGACATGACATGTGTTGCCTAACTCTCTTTGTCTAGTCTTCTAGGGTGGCGCTATGCTTGTCGTAGTAATTGCTCCAAAGCGCTCATAGTCCGCATCAACACTGGAGAGACCATTCGGGACGGTTCTATATTGATATTTTCTAGCGTGAGAGTAGCTACTGCGGACAGACGACATAAAGTCTCCAAGTCATTTCCTCTACCAAGTAATGGACTTGAAAGAGTGACTCAGTAGGTTTACTACTGTCTCATATAGGGACAAAAATGTTATTCTCTGAATAATTTAAAATATTATAGGGAAGTTGCTAGTATAAACTGGAAACACATTGAAAAATACGTCCATCGCAGAATACAGCTTCTTTCAATGGACAAACACAATTTATACGAGGAAAATAAACACCTTTGGGAAATGAACACGTAATCTTCGCCTGTTGAAGATAGTCATTGTATTTTCAATTAATAGCAATCCTGACTTGAAGATTTTAAGCGTAGAGGCCAAAGAGGAGCGTCATACTTCGGAACATGACATTGTCCAGCAAATGTCCAAATTTTGCTTTAATGCAGGAGACCCTGGGAACGGGGGTGCCGAATGGCGGAGGGTACATCAAAGGAAATGTCTGTACGTTCTCATGAAGAAAACAGTAAGTTCTTATGAAAATATTCGCTCATTTATTGCCTACGTTGAGTGACTGATATTCGTTGACATAAAGCCACCAAAAAGGCGAATAACAACCACAAAGAAGTTCTGAGAAGTCCAAGGCTTCGTGAATTGACCCAAGAAACAATGAACTGGGGCAGTTTTCAATACTTGTGCGTGTGGGCAGTATTGATCTTGTGCGGAGAAGTCTAAAAAACATTGACCAGTCTGCGCTGAGCTCTGCGAATGTTGTTGTAGGGAAGGAAATGTAACTGGCAATGAACGTGCGCTTTACGTTAAAGCAGGGCTCTCCAATTTGTCCACCGAAAGTTCAAAAGGCCGGGTTATTGACATAGTGGTTAAGTGAGCTTTAGCTCAGGCGCAACTCCGACACGTCCAATTAAAAAAAAAACATGTAAAACGCAGAAACGCTTTTCTTAGATAACCGCGGGACCAATTTTAATGAAATTGGTTGCATTTCAGAGAGAAGGTAAATTCTAGTGACTGTTGGAAGCGTAATTTTGATTTAACTTACTGTTAATTTCGAGCCTAAATTTTGTTGAAAGAATTGTCAAACATTTGAAAGTTTGAAAGAAATAGAAGCACGATGTACACAAATAATCATTCTGCATAAAGAACAGATATCGCAGTTGTGCAAACGCAGCCTCAAAGCGGGCAAACTTTATATGTCAATTTATATCTTACGTGAATTCGTTACGTTGTGTATAAGGGTTCTGCTAAAGTTGTATTTTCATATTGCAAAAAATTTTGAGATTCATATGTAATATATCAATTTTGTCCGCTTTAGATGTACTGTTAGATGCAATTTACAGAATTGGGATATACTTTTTCATTGGTGAGTTAAGGACTTAACTCGATAATTCCGTTTTCTGAAAATGTGCGATTTTCGACAATTTTTTATAAAAAGTTGAAGACATAAATGAAAAGTTTCAAACCATCAGTCACTAGATTATAAGTCTTTCTTTTGAATGAAACAAACCTGGTCAAATTTGGTGCAGTGGGTGCCGAGAAAAACGAATTCTGAAACTGAAACTGACACGTGTTTTTAGATAGGAGAACGCGAGCTAAAGCTTACTCTTAGTTTGTTGCTGCGATTCTCTATAAAGCAAATTTACAGAATTGGGATATACGTTTTCATTGCTGAGTTAAAGACTTGTTAACTTGATAATTCCGTTTTCTGAAAATGTGAAATACAAAGTTACAAACTATAGCTCTAATCTGAAGAGACTGGTCGGGGTGGATGAGGCAACACCACAAAATCCATGATAAAGGTCAGCAAGCGGTGCAAAAGCTAACTGAAATAAAATTATAAGAAATCAGGAAAGCGACGCCTACGCCTGCACGGCGTTAGCGCCACACCCAGGCACAGGCGCGGAGTGCAAAAGCGTGTCTCCTGACAAGTGAGACTCGACAGTGCATTAACGAGCCCCACGACAGGTAGACGTGGCTCTCTATAGTTTATAGGGGCTTTAGAAAGCGCTGTTACCCCTAACCTCCCTGAGCTGTCTGACCGCTATATTCCGCGAGGCTGCAGACGCAGATATCGATTTTGAAGACGTGCATTAGGCGCTTGGATTGTTTCGCGCCTTCTCTACTCATCTGTCGACAAAAAAGAGAGAGTGGGAAGTGGGAAGTTGAACAACACAATAAACGCCCACGTGTGGTTAGAAACCGGAAACCAGTGCCGTTTTTTACGACGGGCTCCGGGAATCGAGTAGCCGTTCTGCGTTTGAAGAGACGACAGGGAAGAACTTTTCATAAATTCCGCAGCTTAGTTAAGGCCTGTCTTCTTAATCTTCCCAAGACTTCATACCTTCCGCGTCTCCACTTACACAGCTGTATACATTTGGAATTTTTGTCAGACACGGCACGAAATAATGGGACCCGTATTAAATGTTGAGAATCGAAGCTTCTACCTAAATCATTTATGAGAAGAATAGAAGAAAATGCTTGTTGCCATCGACCTTTAGATTTCAAAAATATCAAATATGTACAAGTGCACATCCATGTGGAGAAAAGACAATAGATGTACGAAGATATTGAAGAAAAAGCCCATTACTATTATGGCTCCATTAGCAGCACCTGCCGATGTTTCCCGCGATGTTTCTTACTGCGATACCTTATTCTCGGCGGTGGGTCAAGAAAGGCGTTAGAATAAACTTCCATAAAACTGGTTGTACTGACTGGTAAAACTAATTGTTGCTGATTTTCTTGCACTACCTCAGTGTCATTTCATTAACCTTTCACTAGAATCATGTGTTTTCCCTGCAAGAATGAAACTGGCCAAGGTTACAGTCATTTTCAAATCAGGCTCGAAAAACGTCATGAGTAATTATCGCCCCATCTCTACTCTACCCCTTTTTCGAAAGTGCTAGAAAAAATTCTGCTCGAACGTTTGCAGAACTTCTTTGATGCTAATCACTTATTACCACAATCTCAATTCGGCTTCCGTAAAGGTTTTTCAACAGAATCTTATCTTCTTCTTATCTTCTTAAACAGAAGCTTTATGAGTCCAAAAAGAAATTATTTTACAGAATATCGAAAACAAACTCTTAATACTAGGAATCTTTTTGGATTTTAGTAAGGCTTTCAATTGTCTAGACCATAACATTCCCTTAGATAAGTTAAATAAGGACGGAGTCAGGAGAAGGACACTCCAAATTTTTAAATCATATCTTAAAGACCATGACGAAACAGTGAACATAGACGGTTTTTGTTCATCCAAACGTTATCTGAAATGCGGCGTCCCTCAGGGCAGCATATTAGGACCTTTTATTTTTAATGTTTACATAAACTATGTGGTAGCAATTTCGACAGAAGATGATTTTGTAATTTATGCCCATCACGCTTCCCTATTGATCTCTGGTCTTTCGGCTACAGAAATAATTTCAAAAGCAAACAATATCCTAAACAGCCTTTTAAATTGGTCGAAACTAAACAATCTCAAAATAAATACAACTAAGTCAAAAGCTATTATTTTCCGCACTATAAATTGTCACATAGGGACGAACTTAACCATTCGCCTAGGCAACAATATTATTGAGGTCATCCGCCGCCATAAAACACTGGGTGTTATATTTGATGAGCACCTTCGATGAACTGAGCACACTAATTACGTAGCCCTAAGTTTATCAAAAGCTGTTGGAGCACTTTCCGGGTGTCGTGACATTCTTCCAGTACACATTAAAAAAACAGATATATGTTTGATTATTTAAATCACACATTATATTGTCATCTTGTTTGGGGCACGGCATCACCGACTAACATGAATAGAATTGTGAACCTGCAAAAGAAAGCGATTCGTATAGCTGCAGAGGAAGAGTACTGAGCACATTCCAAATCGCTTTTTATTCGGTTAAAAACTCTACCCGTCGATGTGATGTTACCGAACAATAATGTTTCCTTATTCACCGCTGAAGCCACGCTTCGTACCTTACTTCCTTATCACAAGATCAGCGCTCAAAAAACGCGTACCGGCAGCCAACACTCGACAATTAGAATGGTGGTGTCTTCCCAAAACTCGAACGAATTATGGTACAAATGTTAAAGTATATAATGAGTGGGCAGTGCAGCAGCAGCAGCAGCTACAGCATGTTGCCTAAATGCCTCTTCTTGTTTCCACAGCTCGTGGATTTCTTCGTTGGCCATACCGTTCGTCCCCGGATCATGGCGTGCCCCGCACCTGTCGAACACGTGGCGATTACTGGCAGTTCGTCATGGTTCAGCCCTGCACAGGTAAGCTGGGCGGGAGTCGCGTATTCCACGACCAAATTCATCGCGCAAAGTGAGGAATACAAGCGAGCCATCTCAGAGGGCAGACAACTTAAAGCAACCTTACACGGTAAAACGCAAGAAGTAGAAACACTCAAGCGACAGGTAGCTATGCTCACGGCGAAAATGGATCAACTTAAATCCAAACCACCCACTCCGACACCGCAACAGAAAGCACAACCACCACCACCACTCGCGACACAAACAAAACAGCCAACACAACAACCACTGTCACAGCGGCCACCAGCAGAAACACAATCCTCGCCACAAGATGCGACAACACAAGTGACACTACAGCAAGTCGAACACATGTTTGCATTACAGCAGCAACAAATCCAGCAACAATTTCAGCAAATGCAAGAGCAACTACAAGCGCAAATGCAGCAGATGTTTACGGAATTCCAAGAACTAAAACGATATGTAGACGATTCAGTTCAGAAGTTCCAACGGCCGCGCAAACGACGACACAGCCTCGCCTCGGGCCAGCTGAGCGCGAAGATCATGGTCACCACGGACACTGAGGATACCACAACCTCCGAAGTTCCTCATCATGGCTAACAACACAACCAGGCAACAAGAGAATCTCACTTTATGGCAGTGGAACTGCCGATCACTACACAACAAACACGCGACACTAACACAATACATCAAGACGGCGCTAGTTCCTCCCGACCTCATATCTGCTTGCAAGAGGTGGGGAAGCGACCGAGACCCATAGAGGGTTACTGCCTGTACACGAACCCGGATCACCCGATGGTGACAACGCTGGCTCGAAAAGACCTTGCGATCAGCAGTGCCGCAGCACCGGGAGTAGAAATCCAGCACCAAATTATAACAATCTGGCCAGTGAAGAAGAGACGACCAAAGTGCGTCTTGGTTAACGTCTACAGTTCACCCAGAGACCAAAAAGCTGACTTCTCACCATTACTTAACCATGTATCCACCCTCCTCGTGCGACGTGATAGGCTAATTCTCCTCGGAGATTTCAACGCCTGGCATTCAGAGTGGGGATACAAGAGAGACACGGCGAAGGGCTCCAACCTTCTCAGAACGACACAGACACATGAACTCTTGCTGATCACGCTGCCAGGCGTCCCCACCAGAGTAGGCAATAGCGTGGCTCGCGATACCAAGCCTGACTTAACTTTTGTTAATGACGACAGAGGAGTCACCTGGAGCAACCTGGACGAGACGCTAGGCAGTGACCATTACATTATAAATGTAACCTGCAACACGGAAAAAGTACGCCAATCCCTGGGGACGGCCAAACTCATTGACTGGAAAAAGTACAGAGAAAAACAGCAGACAGCCAATTCAATGCCAACCTCTGCAGGAGAATGGAGCGCTTTTCTTAAAGAAATCTACAATGCCACCACCAAAGAGTATCAGACCACATCGGAAACGCCGGCGGTGGACAACCACCTGGCACACCTCTGGGAGGCCCGCCGAAGTCTATCAAAGCGTTGGAAGCGACAAAGACACAACCGCAAACTCCGACGCCGGATAGACCAACTGGCAGAAGAAGCCAACGTCTACGCCATACAGCTCAATAACAACAACTGGCGAAGTTTTTGCGACTCCCTACGAGGCACCTTGAGCACCAAGAAAACCTGGGCTATCCTCCGTTGCATGCTGGACCCATCAAGCACACGTACTCAAGCGAATAACTTCATGAGGAAACTCGTCGGAGAATATCCAGGCACAGAAGACGAGCTCATCCAACTACTAAAGAACACTTACACCGGTGAAGCACAGACGCCTTCACCTAGCCCCAGAAACTATCGCGGCCAAGAAAACGGAGATCTGGACGCCCCTATCACCTTCGAGAAACTCTACACCTCTAATCAGGCATTCAAGAAGAACACGGCACCGGGCCCTGCTCGAATTACCAATGCAATGCTGAGAAGCCTACGCGACTCGGCCATCCAACAGCTAACCGATTTCTTTAACGACACTGGTATGGAAACCACACGGCCGACTACCCTCGGAATGGAAAACGGCAAACGTTATTCTAATACAGAAGCCGGGGAAACCGCGCGAACTAGGCCAAATACGACCCATCTCGCTCACCTCCTGTCTGGGCAAGCTTTTTGAGCTAGTCGTCCTCACCAGACTCGAGAGACACATAGAGCAAAACGATCTGCTTCCGGCCACAATGCTTGGCTTCAGGAGAGGGGTATCGGCCCAAGACGTCTTCTTACTGCTAAAAGACGAAGTCTGAATCCCCCGTCGGGTAGTCCAGACAGGATCTTGCTCGCACTCGACATTCAAAAAGCATTTGTCACAATCTCGCACTCCACGATTCTGGAGGGACTCGATGACGTAGGATGTTGTGATAGAATACATTGCTACGTGCAAGACTTCTTGAGCAACCGCACCGCCCATATTGGGATAGGTACGACAAGATCACTCACATATGACCTACCGGGGCGAGGCACCCCTCAAGGCTCTATACTATCACCGCTCCTTTTCAACATCGGCCTACGCAAACTGGCACTACAACTGGAGGAGCACAGAGATCTCGGGTGCGCCATATACGCGGATGATATTACGCTATGGGCCACTCGAGGCTCGTACGGCGACCGGCAAGATATCCTCCAAAGAACCATTGACACGGTCCAAACCTTCACGAAACAAGCAGGCATGAAACGCGCCCCGGCCAAGTCGGCATACCTACACATTAGGCCCAAGCATACACAAGCGAACAGAGCACCGACCCTACAACTCTTTCTCGATGGGGAACGCATCAAGAGGACAACAAACATGCGGGTTCTCGGGATGCACGTACAAGAAACGGGCAGCGTTTCCATCGCGCTCTCTAAACTCAAACGCACTGTAAGCAGCATCACTGGACTTATTAAGAGAATCGCACGCGGCAAAGAGGGAATGACGGAGACGGACACTTTGCGATTGGTGCAAGCATTCGTCATTAGTCGCATAACTTACGCACTGCCCGTTCAAGCCACGCGCCGCACTGAGACCGACCAAGTGGACAAATTGCTTCGAATCGCCTGTAAGGCCGCGCTCGGCCTTCCGGCGAGCACAAGCACGAAGCGCCTCTGGGAGCTAGGGCTGACCAACACATATGAAGAGCTCGCCGCAGCCACGATGATCGCCCAGCGAGAGCGTCTTAACGCGACGCCCCAGGGACGTTGCCTTTTAAGACGCCTGCACTACCCCCTGGCGCCGCAATTCTGCGGGGACGAGACTCAACTGATACCACTCGCTCTGCGAACACGGCTACATGTGTATCCCATCCCACGCAACATGCACCCAACATACCACGCAAGACGAAGACGAGCAAGGGCGACAGCCCTGCTACAGAGGCAGGGCCACCCGGACACGTATTTCGCGGACGCAAGTCTCTACCCCCACACAACACGAACCCCCACCTTCATGGCGGTCGCGACAAATAGAACACGCATGGTCGCGGCTGCGTCCTTGCGCACCTCGTCCAGCGCAACGGCGGAGGCCGCAGCCATCGCCCTAGCCGTACGAGCCGCCGAAGCAAACGGTCTAACGGACTCTCAGGACGCATGTCGACTATACATGCGGGGAGTTTTGCCGGCCAGCGTCGTGCGCATCCTCAGACCAAGACTCACTCACGACCATGGGATCACATGGTGCCCGGCACACGCCGGAGTGGATGGCAACGAACGGGTGGACCGCCTGGCTCGAGATATGACAGGCCGAGCCGAGGATCACTCCACCGCAACGGAGCCCCCCACACCCGCAGGCCACGAGAAATACTGGAGCTGCAAAGACTCGGCCGACAAACAAAGGCTCCTCCCCATCCCAAGCTCAAAAGGGTGCAGGCAAGGGACTGGCGCCGCCTACAGACGAACACCTTTCCTCACTTGCACAGGCTACACAAGATATACCCCGACAGACACAAAGACAAACGTCCCTTGTGCAAAGACACCCCGACACTCCAGCACACCACATACGAATGCCCGAGGCGCCCGGCACATGCCGTCTCGCCGCTAGTCAGGAACTCACTCGTTAACTGGTCGTGGGAGGCGCGACTCACCGAACTGGACTTGGGAAGCCAGCTGGTGACCCTCGACCAGGCCCGGCGAGCCGCGGAAGCTAGTGGGGCCCTGGAATAGGGGCTCCACCCATAGACACCAGTAAGATTTTTGTTTCAATAAAGCTATTCTTAATAAATTATGGGGTTTTACGTGCCAAAACCAGTACTGATTATGAGGCACGCCGTAGTGGGGGACTCCGGAAATTTGGGCCACCTGGGGTTCTTTAACGTGCACCTAAATCTAAGTACACAATAAAGTTGTTCTTCTTCAGCCCTATCGCCCACGTGGATGATCGGCGTGAATGGCACGTTCTTCCTTCTCAGGTGATTCTGCGCATCTCCGTGGATGCTCCTACAGCGACAACTCGGACAAGTGACATCATCAGATCGGTGACGTCAAGGATCAACAGTATAAAAGCTCCTCCGTTCGAGTGCCCCGGCAGAGGGCAATGCAGCAGCAGCAGCTACAGCATGTTGCCTAAACGCCTCTTCTTGTTTGCACAGGTACGTTACTTCGACAACTCGCACTGTATCGGATCCGATAACCAATTCCTGCTGCTGCTGTGTTGCCCACACAGTTCTTTGCGTAGTAGACTCATGTGCAATTTTGCTTATGTAATTGATTACCTTAGTTGTCTTATCCTCAGCGGTGACGTTGAGCTTAATCCCGGCCCCAGGAGACCGAACTCTAAAACTGGCAAACCTGACGAGTTACAAGAAGGATTTCTCAACGCTCTTGAGACGTCGGTCGAGTTGGCAATGTCAAGTTGTGATAACCCTTCTCTTGTGAAGGTTCTTTCTGATTTAGTTGCTTGTCAGAAAAATATATCCAAGACTTATCTGAAATAAAAAAAAGCTGTGAATACACGTTTCGATCCTTTGGAATTGCGTGTGGCTGCTCTCAAAAACTCATGTTCGAAGGCAGTGTCTGAAGAAGATTCTGATCAGCTTCGTTCTGAGGCTGTTTGCCTAAAGCGCACTGTTACCGAACTAACTGCCAAATCTGACGATCTTGAAAACCGGTCACGAAGAAATAACATAATTTTTCATGGCATACCTGAAGATAACGACGAGAATCGTGGCACACTGCACTCCAAGGTTGCGAACGTGTTCAAAAGACTTTCCCTTGACTGCCCACGTATTGAACGCTTCCATAGATTAGGCAGAATGCGCCCTGGGCGTTCTCGCCCTATAATTCTAAAGTCGCTTGATTTCAGCGATAAACTAGTAGTGCTGAAAAATGCTTATAAGCTGAAAAATTCTGGCATGATACTTTCCGAAGATTTTTCGGCCAGAGTGCGCGCAGTTCGCAAAAAGCTGTAGGAAGCTTCGGTTGAGCAGCGGAATAACGGCTAGGTTATTAAAATTAGGTTTCATCATTTATTTATTGATAATGTACGTCATAACTGGGACACTGCCTCCAATAGTTTAGTAATAGCTCGTGGTTTTGATTCTAGCGCAAAATTTCCAAAGGCATCTTCATCATTAGGTTGAAATTTCGATCACCACTGATCTCGCGCTTTTGAATGTTAATGCCAGAAGCATAACCAACAAATTTCCACAGTTTATTTCGCTGGTTTCTTCATGTTCTCCTCATGTTATTTGCATAACAGAGACATGGCTTCATGAAGACGTTCACGTATCAGAATTCACGCCTCCTGGTTACATTGCTGTCCGGTATGACCGTCAGAATAAGAAAGGTGGTGGTGTTGCTCTGCTTTTACGTTCCGATTTTAACTTTAAGGCTTTACCAGGTCCTCCTAATGTGGAATCGGTTTGGTGCAAGATACTAGTGCATAAACAGAATTTAACAATTTGTGGTTTTTATCGGCCTCCTGATAGTCCTAGTGACTTGTTGGATAATATTTAGCATTTCATTCATGACCATAGCCTCGACAGTTCTAACTTAATCGTTCTTGGTGACTTTAACGTTCCCGGCATTCACTTGCCTTCGCTCTCATATTCCGCCTCTAATGCCTCTATTTGTAGAGACTTAATTACATTTTCTTTGTCACATAACCTGATTCAATTAGTGGATAAGAATATGCGGCTGAACTCCATACTTGACTTAGTTTTTATCAGTGATAGTCTTGCTCATCTAGGTTTTAAGTACGATATCGTGGAAGGAATCTCGGACCATAACGCAGTTCTCGTACACATTAACTGCCCTATCCCACATAAACGCTTTACTTATTCCACATTTCGCGATTTTAACAAGGCTGACGATACGTCTATCACTGATACTCTGGCAGATAACTTTGACAATTTTTTGTCACTCAGTGCCGAAAGCCATGTTGACAGTCTTGTTGATTGCTTTGGGTCTTTGGTGGAATCTTGCATCAAAAATTACGTTTCATTAAAAACAAAAAAGATAAATAATAAACTTCCTTGGATTAACCTGGATATCTTGCACCTGTCACGCCGTGTCGGTAGACTACGTAAATCAAAGCAATCTAATCTTGCGCTACGCGCTCCTTCTGAACAAGCCAAGGAGGAACTTTGTACCCGTATTAAAACGCTAAAGATTTCTATTTTTCAGTGCAACTTCCGATACTACTTAAATCAAATCCTCAGAGGTTCTGGACATGCAATCTTACCTAGTGCGACGGGCAGTACCTCTTTGAAGATAAATGACGCTGTTACTAACGACCCCATCGTAATTTAGAATGCTTTAACTCTTACTTCCAATCTGTTTTCACTCTCGATAATCATGTAGTCCCAAAGTTTAATTATGACACACAATCTAATAAACTAAGTGATATCGTAATAAATTCTGATGGTGTCTTAAACCTGGTCTTGAGTCTCGAGACTAAAAAATGTACCGGTTCATATGGTATCGCGAATTCTTTCCTTGTTAGATACTCCCTATGGACAGCTCAGTACCTGAGCGGAATCTTCCAAAAATCCTTAGACCCCGGCGAAGTACCAACTAAATGGAAAACAGTCAAAGTCCTGGCTTTGTATAAATCAGATGATAAACAACTTCTCTCTAACTACAGGCCGATTTCTATCACAGCCCAGTCTTGCAAGATGTTAGAGCATATTATTTACAAACACATAATCGAATTCCTTGACTCTAATGCCGTTCTAACATCTGCTCAGCATGGTTTCCGTCGTGGGTATAGCACTGTAACGCGATTAGTCGATTTTGTTCATGATGTCGCTTCTAACCTAGACGTGGTTAAACAAGTGTATGCCATTTTTATTGACTTTTCTAAAGCTTTGGACTCTGTGATTCATTCTAAACTACTGGTAAAACTAAACGCCATATTCAGCAATCCCCGTCTTGTATCTTGGATAGCCAGTTTTCTTAATTGTCGCTCTCAATTTGTTTCTTTTAATTCAGTGGAATCAACTCCTGTTGACGTCACATCAGGCGTTCCTCAGGGATCCGTATTAGGCCCTCTATTATTTCTCATATATATTAATGATTTGCCTTGTAACACCTAATCTTAAATCAGATTTTATGCAGATGACTGTGTATTATGCGAATCTATTAACTCCATTGATGACCATCACCGTCTTGCACAATCCCTTATGTCTTTCTGCACTTGGTGCAAAACGTGGAAAATGAACATCAACTGTAATAAAACAGTCGTGATGTCATTTGCCAATAGACAGAGCTCCCTCTCATTCGATTACTCTTTGGATGGCATCCCACTTAAAAGAGTTTTTCAATATAAATACTTAGGGGTCATTCTAACAGAGCATCTTTCATGGTATAAACACATCGAATATATAAATGGGAAAGCCCTAAAAATTTGGTTATTTGCGCCGCACTTTATCTAAGACCCCTCGCGATACTAAACTGTTATTATATAAATCGTTAATTCGCCCTGTCCTAGAATATGCATCTGTTGTCTGGTTTCCCTACAAACACTGTGAAATAATTTCGCTCAATAATGTTCAACGTAAATCTATTCGTTTCATTTGCCAAAATTACAGCCGCAATTTCTCGCCAACACTGGCTCAACAATGCTTTGAACATCGAACCATTACTTTCACGGTATCTCATCGAAGCCTTAAAACTTTTATATGCAGTTTTTAAATCCACTTGTGGTCTTTCTGATTGTAACTACATCACATTTACAAACGCAAGTTGTACCCGTAGCTCCCACGCCTTGAACATATCACCCATCTTTGCACGTACAAACACATTCACGTACAATTGAGCTATGGAATCCTCTCTCCGGCTACATTCGTTCACTATCACTAAAAGATTTGATAGCTACCACCACTAAGCACCTCGCTAAGATGTAAAGCACTTTCTTTTTTCAAGTTTTTTTGTGTATGTGTATGTTTGTTTTTGTGTAGCATTGTATAATGTTCCCACTCCTGTTATAGCCCTATATAGGGCTGCAGTATATATGTAAATAAATAAAATAAATAAATACCACACACCCTGAACGTTAATACAACCGTAATTCATGGCCCCGCAGTAAATAAACGTGCTTTAATGGAACACTTTTTAAACAGAATTTCTTAATTGGTAGCAGATTTATATCATGTAGTTTACATTGGCGCTGTGTGTTGTTTTGTGTGGATTAGTTTGGAATGATTTTGCAGGCATTGTCTATGCGCGCTACGTCTACGAGTGTTTGTGCGTGTACGTGTGAATATAACATGTCAATGTAAAATATAGTTTTGTATTGGTGTATATAAAAAATATACATAAACTTTTTTACAGATGTGTAAATTTGTATATATATATATATATATATATATATATATATATATATGTTAAATAAGTTTTTTTCGGTTCTTCACAGCTTTTTGCGAATGGTTTGTTTCTTCTCTTTCTTTTTTTCCCTTTTTCTCGTACGGATGTACGACCATACACTGCTGTTTTGCCGCTGTTGCCTCTGTCTGTAGGGCCCCAGGCCTCGTCAAGCTGCGCAATGAGCAGCTTTTTGTCTAGGGTCCATTTTTCCTTGAGGAAAATAAGAACTGTTTCTGATTATGATTCTTGATCTTGCGTGCTCGGCTACCAGTTAACAGCTCTTGTTCGCAGCGGTAGTGTTGAGCCGCACGGTAAACGCGAATGTATAGAAAAAAAAAAGAAACAGACACGTTTCATTTTGCACATGTTCTGAGGGGTGGGCATGCAGCGCTACCCAACAATGGGTAGCGCTGCCCAACTCTAAGAGCATGCTCAATTACCAACTAGCCCAGCTTGCGGTGTTAATTCCGTTTTGCGACAATTACGCCTGTGGGAAGTTTTCAGCGTGCTTGCTACACTGGTGCAATCAGTGTTCTGTGTGAATGCACGAACTATGCACGCCTAAGCGTCGTTGCCTCTGTGGCTCCAAAGGGACGAAATGCATAGCAGGCATGTTTATGTTCAAGAAAGTATGTATAGAAATGCACACCGTCTGAAAAAAGAGTTGAGGAAGTCGGAACCATTGGCGACGTAAGCAACCTGAAAGAATTAACGAAGGAATGCCGCCAGATTTTTCTTAAGCTCTATATAGAGCAGCCGTTATTGCTGCAATATGATTATTATGATGTCGATGGGACTTAATTGCCATCCTATTCGAAATGGGGCGGCGACGAATAATCACCTAGACTGCTTTCACTAATCAAGTAATGTATAGATAATTGTCAATCTTGTATTTTGTATTTGTCTACCTAATATTTTATCTCTTCCTTAAAAGCTCTATATCTACCTTGTATAGTTGCAAATATCTGTAATGCATCTGTTGTCACTCACGTTTTCTCTGCTTTTTTCAATCAATATACTCTAAATGTGTCTTGCTTATCTCGACAGCTGACTTGTTGATGCTTGAATTCGCTATAAATCCCAGTGCTTCAGGAAGGTGGACGTTTTGCAAGAGTCTCGCTGAGTGAACGTCTTTGCTTTCTATTATGGTTTGCTGAATCGTCTCCAGATGTTCGCTGCAGCAGGCACATGCCTCATCCTGTGGCGAGCTTTTGCTCCGATCTGTTTTTGTCCTTAGACAACAAACTCGAGCCTCACATAGCAGGGCACTGCGCTTTGTGCCATCGTGGGGATTTTTCTTCCCAATATCTTTCTAGCCCTTCTTGTCAATATCCATGGTCTTTCATTCCAACCTTTGCATCTAAGTTACTGAATATGTTTCTATCGCCCTCTTTCTGATGATTCCTGGTTGTAAATTTACTTTCAGTTATCCTGTACCTAGTTGCCCACTTCCTTGACCGCTTTCTCAGTTTGGTGTTCGCACATTTGAAGTGATGTGCCAATACAACACATGTTTGTATTGCCCCCCCCCCCCCCCCCTTGTGTAAAGCCTTCGGGCGTTCAAGGTGATAATAAATGAAATGAAATGATATCCGTGCACTTTAGCCATCCATTTATTTAGATGCATGTTGCTGAGTCTTTCTTCCGATCTTATTTTGCTCTTCGTTTCTATGACAACCAAGTAAGCCCAACGCATGTCTCCTTGCACGGCCTCATATGTGGTTTTACCGCGGGCTTCCAAGGCCAACTGGCCTACCGCCATTAAGGTAACGTCCAACCCCGACATGATATCTGACTTTAAGCACGAAATAGCAGGCATTTGCAAACTTAGCGCTGGCACCAATACTAATTTCCAGAATAATCGCAACATGTCATGCTTACTCTAGCCAGAAAGTTTCCATGTTTCCTTACTGCTGCAAGCCCCTTCCCCTTCATTCACAGACTATCTTTGTGGATGTTTGAGTGTTTTTTCTTTGTTTAGGCGTACACCAACATATTTATATACTATGGCTATAACTGGCTGTTGGATTGATACTATGTCGTTGTACGTCTCTTCATTAAAGATCCTAATTCCGGATTTCTACGTCGGTTCCTTCTAGTGCAACTGAGGATTGCAACGCTCGATGCATGTCAACGCGCTGGCTTTCCCGCGAGAAAGGGTGTTCTAGGCCGCATGTCGACGCATGGCTCTGTGGTGCAATGGTTTCAATATCAGGCTTGTGTGCTAGAGATCCTGTTCAAATCCTGCCATCAGACAGTTTTATTAGTGTTTACTAAAATAGTTATAACACCGTACTTTGTTGAATATGATGAGATTGCCAAGTAACAAAGTTGTTTGAAGCCAAAAGGACAAAGTTGATGCAAATCCATATACTACCCATTATCCTTTTCTGGCTAAATTGCGCAACTTGTACCTCCCATAGGCACTGATGTCAGAGTTGCGTCTAGTATTTATTGTATAAAATTTTAGAACGATGGAACCGATAAACTACTCTTCCGCTGTCCCGTTCCCAGATAGCTCCATCCCGTTAAACGCGATCGGCATTAGAGGCCAGATACGTACGAAAACGTGCCGTGAACTTGGCAAGAAAGCGTTGCTCTAAAAATTCGCGCAATAACAACGCTGCTTGTTGAAACAGGTGGATGACACTAATGATTGTTCCGGGGAAAGCCATACCTCGTACCTCGTACGAATCTCGTAACTCACTTATCTGCTGAAAGCTATACTGACTGTAATATTCCTGTTAAGAATGCAACAAAAATATACAAAGCCATCTCAATATGTGTGAAACGCAGGCAGAGAAGGGCTCGGACTTACCCGCCTAAGATACAAGTAACGTCAAAAAATGGACAAAAAGGTAAGGAGAAATCAAGTAGCCATCTCTTAATATGCAAAAGGGCAAGAGAACGAGAGTAGCTTGCGTTGCCATGAACGAAGGTGTCATGAATCCATAAGTCACTTTTTATTCGAACAGAGAAGTACAGCACACAGGAGGGGATCTATGCTGCAGGTGTAGTGGGATCATGCTCACGAGATCTATTCAAGATTTAGAATGAGTTAGAGCACTGCACGGGCTCGGGCTTACCCGAAAGCCCGGGCGAGACCGGGTAGGACTGTTCTATCATGGGCTCGGGCCGGGCTCGTGCACGGCATGTGCTTTTTGACCCGGGCCCGGGCCGCGTTCGGGTTTTTGAGGCGGGCTCGGGCTGGGCTCGGACCCGGTGTGCATGTAACGTGCAGCGAGTTATCCTCGCGCGTCTCGACTCTGAAAAACCTGTTGCCCCGGCGCAGATGGGAGCTGCGCCGGCCGTCGAAGGTCATGGGCGCACCGAGTCAACTAAAACATTAAAATATGTACTGCACAGAAGTTCTGGGAGAAAAACTGGGCGTCCGCCAGCGTCCGCGCAGTGAGCGCGCGCCCGCTAGCAGACGATGCGCTTGACAACGACAGCAAAATTGTAGACGTCGCGTTGTATCATCGGTGCCTCAAACATATATGTTGGGCAAAATGGTGTTAACATAAATTTGCAGTGGAAGTAAAGCACTATTTTAAGAGCGTACTATGCGCAATCGGCCTCGGCGCCCGCCGCGAAAGTACGTTGATTAGGCCGCAGAGCGCGTCTCGGCCCCAATCCGGTTCGCTCGCAGCGCCCTCGCACAATTTTGGTTGGGGAAGAGCAATCGTACTCTCTGCGTGCCACTCGAAATTCCCTTGCAAGCGCCTTCACGTGTCATATAATCGACATCGTGAATAAAATTATGGAAAATAAATTCAAGGTAATCATTTACTTCCCATACAGGAACAGCAAAACTTCAGTGAGAGTAAGGTTGTCAGTAGCAAGGAAATTAAATAACGAATAGCCTTGGCAGGCGGGACGTGTGCTCTGGCAAAATGA
This sequence comes from Dermacentor silvarum, assembly GCF_013339745.2. Classification (NCBI taxonomy): domain Eukaryota; kingdom Metazoa; phylum Arthropoda; class Arachnida; order Ixodida; family Ixodidae; genus Dermacentor; species Dermacentor silvarum. Next base: position 154,352,638 of record NC_051161.1, read on the forward strand.
CTCAATCGCATTGAGCCTCGTGCTCTTGACCAGTACAGCCAGTGTTTCTGTTTTTAGCCATCCGTCACAAGACCAGGAAGGGCTCGAAGCCCCCTGACCCCCCCGTTTCCGGAGCCCCGGTTCGCCTCGTATATGCGACATATATTAGTGTTCCCAGTTGAGCGCAGTTTCGCACATCACGTAGCAATGATTGACCCTCAATGTCTTTTGCGATCTCGGGCCGGGTTCGGGCCAGTTTCGAGCCGGGCTCGGGCCGGGCTCGGGCTTAAGGTAAAGGGGTGGTGCGCGGGTAACCTAGATAATTTTCGCGCCCGGGGCGGGCCCGGGTCCCACCTTACAACTTTTGGTCGGGCTTGGGCGGGCAGCCCAACGTAAAAACGGGCCCGTGCAGTGCTCTAAAATGAGTAACACACTGTATATTGAATAGTGTCAAGCAGCGGACATATTGTGATGCGCACGAAACAATTCGTGGTACGAAAAACTGTAGCAGGAGTTTGTGTGTTCGGCAGAAAACACTTGCCAGCATTGTTTTGTATCCTTCCAATGTGTCAAGTAATATTAACGCGACAGTGTTAAGGGCCCCGTGTCGCAGAAAATCCGGTGTCGGTGTCCGGTATCGGCTTCTCGTGAGTGAAAATTACCGTATATGTTTAGGTATATGTATACATGCCACGCCTTGTTATATGACATGCGGTATGTGCGGGTTATGTTGCCACACTATCACTAAAGTTGGTCATACTGTGTCTTACATTCTTGTCAAAGTTGTTCCTCGGAATTTTGAGAATGACAGCTCAGAAATAAATATAATGAAACGAAGCACCGATAGCGCATGCATTTTATATAAAATCTTCTCAGACTAAAATATTAAAACTGCGAAACAATAACCGAAACCTCAAAATGATGCAATTTTCTTGACGCTACTGCGGGCTACCTCCGGGATCGTCCCACCCAAGAGGCCGCGTTTCTACCAGGAAGATGGCCTTTGTGCATAGGGTTCGCACCAACGTTTCGCGGTAAACATTATGGTTGCATAAGTTGCAGTTGCCGGGAAGCGAAAGAAACAGTCAGGGCTCTTTGAATGTTATCGTGTTCTATTCTTAAAAGCGTCATCCATTTTTTATTAAAGCGAAGCGTTTCTTTGCGAACCTCACCGGTGTTCGTGACCGTGGGAGCTGCGGCCTGGCTGTTCTCTTGCCGAATAGGCCGACCAATCACAGCGGAGTACGCGCGCAGCGCACGCCGCTGGGTTCCTTGCACCACCACCAGATGGCGCTTGCGTCCGCACATCCGCAGTAGTGGCGGCACTGGCCGTGCGGGAAACAAAAAAGAAGAATCTAACAGCCCTTCCACTGGGGTGGAGGTGGAAGACCAGCGAATCTGTACTATGGTGGGAATTATGTATTTTCAATTATGACTATTAAGATGGGATGGTGTAATTGGTTATTTGAACTATTAAAGAATGAGAAATATATATGATGCGATGGTTTTCATTTATTTAGTGACCACTGGGACTATGGCCTTATGGTCACTACGGTACACTGCTATAGGGTGTACGGCAAAGGTTGGCACGTTCTTCATAAACACGTCACCAACGGTGCGCGCGTTCGGTGCAAACGCGGGTAAAACGCCGCCGCCGTCGACAACAGTTGTACGCGTTATTTGTGTGACCGCACACAACCGCTGTCAAAACGCTGGCTACGTGACGAACGGCTAAACGCCGTTGTCGATACTTTTAGGGGAAAGGCGGGCGAGAGCCCAGAGAGAGTCGGCAGCAGAGGCCGGCAGGGCTGCGCGCATGCGCCGCAGTGAGAGAGCGGGTACGCACACGCGCAGTCTAGGGTGCCTAGATTCCCTCCTCGGCCACCACTCCCCTTCCACTGGGGAGTCGCGTTTTCTCTCCACCGAGCACCTCTTCCTCTTCACAACCACAATCTCTCTCTCTCCGCCGTGCTGTTCGCTCCCCGTGAAAGCGCGCGTCCGTCGCCCTCGCGCGCTTTCACTCGCATATACAGAATACGCCCAATGCGAGTTTTAGATGCGAAGCATCTTATGGCGGCGGCTTTGTCCGTCCCTCCCGCGGCGTCCCACACCCCCACAGCGCATGCGCGTCCACCCCCTCTCTCTCCTCTCCTACGCTCCCCCCTTTCTCTCCGCTAGGAATCCGAAAGGGCACACACGACAGGTGGTGCGACAGCTGCATACTCCGCTGGGCTCGCCACGGTAGTTCCGCGGTATGAAAATAAGGGAGCGCGCGCGCCTGATTCTCTCTCCTGTGCAGCGCCGCGATGAGCGCTCGGGCCGCTGCCGCGAAACCATCTCCCCGCTGCTTCGCCTCCACACATGGTTCCCTTTAGCGGGAGATGGAGTAATTTTTTTCTATTGCCGGACGCGATGATCGCAAGGTGAGTCCTTAACAGCTTCGCTGTAAAAAAAAAAGAAAAAAAAACAACATCGCAGCTGCACGCTAATGAGGAAGTAAACGCTTCTTGCGGAAAGAATGGATTCGAATTGCGCTACGTACGTATGCGCATGCTGCCTCGGAAACCATGCGGCCTTCAAGGCATCCGTCGTACTTGCTACAGTAGTCAGCTAGTCCACCTAGCAAAAGGCTTGGTATAATTTGTGTTTGTGCGCGTGTGCGTGCGTGCGTGCATTCGTGTCTCGACTCTGTATGTGTCTTTATGATTCTTTCTCACTTTTTACAACTCTTTATGATTCAAGCTTGTTGGATATGCTGCATTTATTTTTGTCTTATGAATCTCTCTTTTCACTACGAATGCAAGTAATCTGTACTTTGAAAACATATGATGTACTGAGTATAAAGAAAAATTCCTCAGCCCTTCCACACCGTCAAGATAGTTAACCAGCGAAGCTGAAACGTGCGGCCCTGGTGTTTATCACTGGGCTAATTCCGAGGGTTCATTAAAATTATCTCAATTATGAACTTACACACACGTTCGGCTGCGACGGAGAGAACCACGTCACTGACGGTATGCCCAAAGGCCGCCGTTGTCGCTTGCGTTCGATGTCTCGAGTTTGCTCGGCGGGGTGGTTAGCAGCATTAGCCCGCCATTGCCGCTTGCGATACTTCAAAATTAAATTGCTTCAAAATTTCATTTGTCTGTTACGTAAGACAATGGATGGCTCATACCCCCTTAGGTAATAGCTCAAACCCCGACAAACGCGGGCTCCCGATTACGACGACAGAAGTGAAATTGTACACTGGAATGCTGAAGCGGCAACGCAGCAAGCTGTGGAAGAAGACGACGACGACGACCGCGAGAGCAGTGGCCCGAGTGCGTGCCGAGCACGAACACGAGCGCTACCCGAGGGGCGCCAACCAGCCAGCTGCGGTGGAAGACGCCGACGCTCGAGCCAATGCTGATGGTGATAGTTTTCTGTGGACAGGCGACTAACAGACGCTTTTTGCCATATAAAGCTTCGCTTTGAAAATTGCCTTCACGTAAAATGTTTCCCTTACCAACTTCTTGTGACGGGGGCAAGTGTCATGCGAAAGCCGAACCGCATGCCGAGTTGACGCCTAGAAATGGACATCGTGTCACCTGCACACCAACGGGAGCAAACTTTGCGCGTTGTTGTGCACGCGCTAGAGCTTGTAAGTCCGAGATGGCCGGTGTCGTACGTGCGGCGAAATTCAAGAAATGACCACATCGGCAGGGGCAGACAGAGATGAAAAGCGGAGCAAGGAAGACACGTTGGCTTTGGTTGTGCGTCGATGTTGGAGAGGTCAACAGCTGTCGGAGGGAGCCGGTCGAGCGCAATACGGAAGAGGGGAAGACAAGTATAAACGTGTCATATAAATGACACGCCTTCCGCTCCCGTTACCCAGCAGACGTACGAGGGTCTGCAAGAACCCACGTGCTGTCTCTCCCCGAGCAATCCCAAGCGACGCCGCGACGTCGGCTTTGTGGAAAGCCAAATCGTGAACTTGCAGTGCCCATATACAAAACGCTGTTAAGAGACGCTTCGCGTAGTCCTGCATGCCAAATGCATTATGTTCATGTAGCTTGCTATTTTATTGCGATAGCAATTCCTGGGACACTCCAAGTGAATTTCCGCCGTCGTCGTAACCATCTCGAGATGTTCCGTGTAAGGTCCAACAGCGATAGGATCGCGGCCGCCCACCGCATTCGGTGGGAGCGAGGGAAAGTGTGCGAGTGTGAGCCGAAGACGTTGGCTCGATCTCGCGCGCGCAAGGATGAGAGAGAGAGAGGTAGCATGCCTAAAGACGGGGGGGGGGGGGGGGGCAGGGTCAACTTCGGCGGCGACTTTGTATGGCGCGGCTCTGAGCATGGCCGCGCGGGCCCCGTCTTGCAAGTGCTCTGCAGTGTGTACAGAGTCTAGGCATCCACAAGAATCCACACGAGGCTTGTGTGACTCATGAATTAACTAAAGAAGCAGCGACGCTGTTATACCGCATCAGGACCGACTCTGCGTACACCCCAGCTTGGTTATTCAAGACTGGGCTTAGCGCTTCCCCACTCTGTGCTTTCAGTGGTGACATTGGCGACATCGAACATTTCATATGGCTATGCCCGCAGTTTGACACAGAAAGAAAAGCGATGGTCGACAACCTGCAACAGAGCGGTCTTACACACAGGACCTTTGAAGACGTCGTTTTCCCCGGAGGGCGCACGGCAATCAGCAAGAGAGCGCAACGACTGCTGATAGCCTTCCTGCGAGACACGGCGCTCATCGACCCCTGGTGAAACACCGGACAGGCGGAACAATTGCCGGCTATGTATGCCAGGCTAACCCCGTCTGCTTCAACATGATCACCACCACCACCACTTACAGAGTATATAGGCGCATCGAGGGCTGATAGCTTCGTGTGCGCTGTGGTTTCGCCGCTTAGTTCGCGCTAAAGTGAGCGGCAGCGCGAAGGGCAACTCGTTTGCTGTTGCTGCCGCTCTTGCTCGTGCCAGCGTTTTGACAGCGAGTGCCCGAGGCGATGGAGTGATATGTGTTCATACTTGCCTGTGCGCGCCTGGTAACGTGCTTGTTAATTTAGTTTCTTGCGGAATCTTTACAATCTTATACGGCCGTATAAAAACAACTATAATTAATTAGTATAGCTATATAATAATTTGCTCTCGCAAATTAGCTTGGACTTTCAGGCGAAACTACGATTTTTTCCTGTTTGAGTGCATGTTTGTGCGCCATGTCTGTTTCCCTTTCTTTCTTGCTCCCCTCGTAGATGTCTCTGACGCCAACCGTCAAGCCTGGTTCCCATAGCTAACCATATTCCGGTTGCATTCCAGTGCATGATCATATAAAGCCTCCCATATCAGTTCTAACTTTTCGCGATTTTAAGAATGCGGATGATATTAGCATACTCGACCACTTTTCACACGAATATGGTTCATTTGAGCAGCTTGCACCATGCGTATGCTGATATGTAATGGTTGTGGCAGACGTTTAAAGACGTTGTACCCCATTGAATTTCTTACTACATTCCAACCAAAAGAAAGAAAACAAAAAAGTTTGATCCATGGATAAATCGCGACATTATTCAGGCAAACGCGAAGTAAAGCGCCTAATATTCTAACTGAATACCGAATTTTATAACAGGAAAGGCCCTTACGGCAGCTATCAGTTCAATGAAGTCAAAAATAAAGGCAGCCAAAAACCACTGCTTTTTTTTCACATTACCTAATTTTCGAAATGATGCCCTAGAAGCATTTTCAAACTACCTAAATCCTAGAAATCCGAAAAAACAGTGCAATGTCCGCCAAGGAAAATAGATGCAGAGCTAATTTATTTATTAATTGCTTTAAGTCAATTTTCACTTTAAACAACGACATCCGTTCGCTTGCTGAGGTACGTAGCTCCAATTGCATAGAACCTCGTCACATAGATGAAGCAGGGGAACCGAGGGGCTTGATTTTGTTAATCATAACCACATAAAGCCAACAGACAATGAAGCCAAGGAAAGCATCGGAGAAATTAAGTTTGGTTGAAATTGGAATGCAGAAAATAATGAAGAAAAGGGAAATGAAAGTGTGCGAAAAAATAACTTGTCGCCGGCTCGAGCTGAACCCGCAACCTCCGAGTTACGCGTGCGTTGCACTACCGATTGTGCTACGGCGACGGCCATCAATTCGTCCACTAGATTTAGCCCTAGGTGTGTTAGCCAGCTCCACTCAGAACCATGGCGGGCGGATGTGGAACATCCTTTTTAACCCGATGGCGTCACGTAACACGTGATCTTGGGAGAGCAGGCACGTGGCTAATAAACCCTCGCATGCTATCTAATGACATCAAGGCTGTCAAATTCGAGACCCTCGCAATGAATAAACGAAAGAAGCCAATGAATCATAGCCGGTATTTTTAACCTTTGGTAAACATAACGCCAAAAAGCAACCAGGGCCTGATAATATACCGAACGAGTATCTCCCCAGTACACCTAATGGACAACCAGATATATGTGCATAACCTTCAACAAATCACTAACATCATCTTGCTTGGAAGATGACGTTAGTGGAAGATAACACAGGTTATACCAACTCACAAATCGGGTAGGGAAGCTGACATCGCCAACTATGGCCTAATATCACTAACAATTAAGCACAATTAATGTGCAAATTACTCGATCACATTATTCTTAAACATATCGCTACTAACCTAAAAAAATAATGACTCGTCATCCCGACCCCGTGAAAGTGGTGGTCCAAAGAAGCTGTTGCAAAACCACCACTACAACTGCTGAGGCGGGTATCCAATGCTTCATTGATAGTTCAGCTGCTTATTTTGAGCTTGTTCTTTATTGAAACGTACGCTGTTCTGTGCGTTGTACGCGTGATTCCAATAAATGTCTGCACTGTTCATTTCTCTTTCTCAGAGTGCTTGTAGCCTCTGCATTACGAGGGGGATAAGCCGTTGCATTTTTGCTTGCTTCGGGGGTTATGAGTCATTATTTTAAGCACATAACATTGTCCGAGTCAATGATTTGTATAACTTTAAGTTGTTACAAAAAATGTATTTTTCGACGGCATCCGTTGCCGATTTTTATTCTACTCTGGCATCTTTGGACATGCGTCGTGCCAACATAAACACAAGAACTACTAATACATGGAATATACCTCGTTTTAGCACTAATTATAAATTACAAATGTTGTCTTATAACCTGCCCCATGTTCTAAACACGTATATACATACAATAGGATACACCAAAGCTGAACTGCCGAAATATTTTGTTGAAATGTGATTTTATGCCCTCGGCTTGTAGATGCCGCATGTTTTGCTTGATTATTACTATTATTATTTCTGAACATATGTATGGCCATTTCAGCGTTTTGATTTTCGATTTTATTGTTCGAATTTTGTGCAAAGATTATTAGACTCTCTATGCATAAATAGTGAATGTTCTCTTTATTGAATGTGACTGTTGTATGTGTGTTTGTTGAAGATTTCCTGTACCACTCGTGTGCTACTGCTTGTATGGGTTTTCTGGACACAGTCAAGCTGCGCAGGCAGCTTTTTGCCAGAAAACCCTCCAGTTCAACCTGGAAAATAAACTTATACTTATACTTATATATTGCTGGTGATGATAATTTTTGTTCACAGACAGGACACGAAAAATTCCGACCACTCAGAGGCTAACAGCTTCGCTGTAGAACTCACTTTGTCACTATCTCAGCACGGGTTTCATAAAGATCTTTCCACAGTTACGCAATTACGCCAATTAATACACGATATCGTCTTTGATCATCGACCAACAAAAACACATAACGCTCATCTCACTTGATTTCTTATGAAGAATTTGACCAAGTATCTCATCAAAAACTAACATAAGAATTACAGGTGACAATAGGTTAAGGACCAATTACAGACTGGATTAGCGCGCACCTAACCAGAGTTTGTAAATCAGCGAAAATCAAAACTAAATTCAAGAAGGTACATCAGGAGTACCGCAGGGGATACGTCTTAGCTCCGATCTTAATCGTTATTTTTATTAAATATCTACCCACATCTATAAGAACTAACATAAAACGTTTGTCCGATTAATGAATCATTTATAAAGATGAACTTTCCTTCCGATCATATTATTTTAATAATGCCCTAATATCAATGTGCTAATGATGCGCGAAATGACAGATGACTTCAAATGCAAGAAAATCAGCTTTGCTAAGAACAACGCGTAAGCAAAACTTATCAAAATTTTCGTACACCATTGGTGACACGCAACTAAATACAGCCAAACAGCACGTGTACATTGCATAAGTGATGGCGGAAGTACCTTTGATTAGATGGCGTTAGATGGGAGACACCCGTAAATTTTGTAACGTCGTCCGCCTTAAAGGGCCCCTCACAGGGCCATATAGGAAATTTTAGCTATACGCTGGAAGCCGTTACGTGTCCTCTAAGCAGAGAGAGAGAGAGAGAAACAACTCTATTTTCCCTCTAAGGAGTGTCCTACTGCAAGAAGTTTTCAAATTAGGTAAATAATAGCAAATATAGAAATATTTAAAGTGCCGCAAACCCATGATTTAAGAAGGCCAGCACCACCGCCAACATAAACACTTTCTCTATTTGCCCCACCTAGCCCCCGCAAGCGAAATTTATTCCCTGCGATCTCCCATGACGCAGCCGGAAGATCGCATAACGAATACATCACGGGCTCCACCTTCCTCTTGTTCTTCTGCTTCTTCTTCTTCTTTTTTTTAGTCTCTCGCTTGTTTGCTGAGTGGCGAACTTGCAGTGATGGTCTCGCGCTCGAGCGGTTGCGTTTATCTCGCTCTTCGCCGAGGACGCTATCTGCACGAAAGCACCTGATTAGCGGTATAAGTGCAACAATAACGAGCAGCGAGGCAGGCGTGAGAGGATGAAAGCACATGATCGCGTCGCTGCAACACGATAGAAAATGACAGAGTTTCGTTCTCAGCGCGCGCGGTTACACGACGTGGAAACAAGCAGACGAAACGGAAGTACATCTCTATTGCTAGGGTACGAAGTAAAACAAAACACGCAGACATTCGATTTGTATGCGTTATTATTTCTCTAAACTTCAGTTCAACTATTGAAGCAAGAGAAAAAACAAATAACTGATGCTGCCTTGAATAATTCTGGAAGTCACGTGTCACTATTGAACGACGTCACAGCATTTCCATGTACGTAGGCGCACTTGTGCGATTGACGTTGACTTTCCGGCTGGGAGCGCTGCGCTCACGAGGAGAACAAATGACGTTTGGTTTGCAATTTAAGCTCTTTGTGCGGTGCGCAGGGATGTAAAACTTCGTAGAAACGATCGTTAGCACGTATTGCATGATCAGCCCTTGTCAGCTCAATATGTTCAGACCTGGTTAGGGGCCTTCTAAAGCTTTTCATCATAATCATCATCACCAGCCTATATTTTATGTTCACTGCAGGACGAAGGCCTCGCCCTGCGAACACTAATTACCCCTGTCTTGCGCTAGCTGGTTCCAACTTCCACCTGCAAATTTTCTAACTTCATCACCCCACCTGGTGTTCTGCCGTCCTCGACTGCGCTTCTCTTCTCTTGGTATCCATTCTGTAACTCTAATGGTCCACCGGCTATCCGTCCGACGCATTACATGGACTGCCCAGCTCCAATTTCTTTCTCTTAATCTCAACTAGAATATAGGCTATCCCCGTTTGCTCTCTGATCCACACCGCTCTCTTCCTGTCTCTTAACGTATGTCTTAACGTATGTACTGGGGGGTGATTGTGAGGAAGACCGGCACGCTGAACAGCCCCGTTGCCATCGTGTGGCTCGTACCCAGTTCGCTCTCTTGTTGCGCCCTACCTGCTGGTGCTGCGTTTATCGCTGCCGCTATACGACCCAAAGAAACCCCCTTTAGAGGCCTAACATTTTTCGTTCCATCGCTCTTTTTGCGGGTATTAAATTGTTATCGAGCTTCTTTGTTAACCTCAAAGTTTCTGCTCCATATATGAGCACTGGTAGAATGCAATGATTGTACACTTTTCTTTTCAATGACAATGGTAAGCTCCCAGACAGGCATTGGCAATGCCTGCCGTATGCACTCCAACCCAATTTTATTCTTCTGTACATTTCTTTCTCATGAACAGGGTCCCCTGTGAGTAGTTAACCTAGATAAACATACTCCTTTACAGACTCTAGAGGCTGACTGGCGATCCTGAATTCTTGTTCTCTTGCCAGGCTATTGAACATTATCTTTGTCTTCTGCATACTCATCTTCAACCACACTCTTCCCTTGCAAAAATAATGCACGTCGTTCAACATAATTTCAATAGACTTTCTATTGAAGGCAACATAAAGTCAATAGTCAATAGAAACACAATAGAAAGTTTAAACTGCCTTCTGTAAGGGTTACACTATCTTGATTGAGGTCCTCAATCATTTGTTGTAATTTGTATCCATGCAGAATAGGACAACTTCATCTGCAAACTGAAGGTTGTTGAGATTTTCGCCTTTGACACTCCTAAGCCTTCCCAGTTTAAGAGCTTGAATACTGCTTCTAAGCATGCAGTGAATAGCATTGGAGAGATTGTGTCTCCTTGCCTTACCCCTTTCTTGATAGGTTTCTTTCTACTTTTCTTGTGGAGAACCAAGGTACCTGTGGAATCCTTGTAGATATTTGCCAAGATATTCACGTATGCCTCATGTACTCCTTGATTACGCAATGCCTGTATGACTGCTGGTATCTGTACTGAATCAAATGCCTCTTCATAATCTGTGAAAGCCATTTAGAGAGGTTGACCGTACTCCGCAGACTTATCGATTACCTTATTGATGACATGGATATGATCCATCGCAGAATATCCCTTCCTGAAGCCAGCCTGTTCCCTTGGTTGGCTGAAGTAAAGTGTTTCCCTGATTCTATTAGAAATTATCTTGGTGAATATTATATAGAATACTAAAAGCAAGCTAATGGTTCTATAATTATTTCATTCTTTAACGACTCCCTTCTTATGGAGGAGTATAATGTTGGCGTTCTTGCAGCTCTCATGCACACTTGAAGTTTGGAGGCTTTGCGTATAAAGGGCCGCAAGCTTTTCAAGCCTACATCTCCTTCATCTTTGATTAAATCGGCTGTTATTCCATCTTCTCCAGCAGATTTTCCCCTGGTCATGTCTTGTAAGGCCCTCCTAACTTAATCGCTGGTTATAGAAGGAGCCTCTGCATCCTGTTCATCACTGCTTCGAATTATAGTTGGTTCGCGGTTGTGGGTCTGTACAGGTAAGTATAGAATTCTTCCGCTGTTCTTACTATGTCATCGAAATTGCTGATCATATTACCCTGCCTAACTTTCAGTTCATATATCTTGCCTTGTCCTATGCCAAGTTTTCTTAATGATTTCATGCTGTCCATATTTTACGGCTTCATCAATCTTTCCCACGTTATAATTTAGAATATCCGTTACTCTCTTCTTGTTGATCAGTTTTGGCAGTTCAGCGAATTCTATCTGATCTCTTGAGTTGGACACTTTCATGTTTTTTCGTTTGTTTATTAGGTCATTTGCGTCTTGGGAGAACACACATACTGGTTGCCTTGGTGCCTTACCTCCCACTTCAATTTTTGCTTCTGTGATCAGCCTAGTTACGGTTTCATTCATTACCTCTATGGTGTCTTCATCTTCCTGTTCTAAAGCTGCATATTTGTTTGCGAGCAGCAGCTTGAATTGGTCCGCTTTTACCCTTACTGCGTCTAGATTGGCCTGTTTCTTCTTGAGTAATTTCACTCTTTCTCTCTTCAAATTGAGAGAAATCCTAGACCTCACTAACCTATGGTCACCGCACTTACATAACTCTTCTACATCCTGCACTATGCTTAGATCGGCATAGAGTATGAAATCTATTTCATTCCTTGTTTCTCCTTTAGGGCTTTTCCAGGTCCACTTCCTGTTGCTGCGCTTCCTGAAGAAGGTGTTCATTATTCGGAGCCTATTCCTTTCCGCGAATTCTACCAACATCTCTCGTCTTGCATTGCTAGAATCGATGCCGTAGTTGCGAATTGCTTGCTCGCCAGCCTGCTCTCTCGCCACTTTTGCATTGAAGTCGCCGATGACTACAGTATACTGAGTTTGCACCTTTCTCATTGCTAATTCAACATCTTCATAAAACTGTTATATTTCTTCATCATCGTGACTGGAGGTTGGGGCGTACGCTTGTACTACCTTCATTCTACAGCTCTTATTCAGCTTTATTATGACTGCTACCCTCTCATTAAGGCTGTAGAATTCCTCAATGTTGCCTCTAAAGCGATTATTCTTTTTTTTAAAGGTAACTTCGATCAACACCCACACTAATACAAAGCTTTTAGCTTAGAGTCGCTTTATTCTACCTATACCCTGACATGCTAAGGTTGTTTTCGGTTCCCGGCCACACGTAATCTAGTTAACAAGATGGAAGGTGTGCATAGAAAAGCCGTTAGGTTGGTCTGCAACAATTATGGTTTATTGGATTGCTGGACTCTTAACATTATGCAATCGCGCTAAATTCGCACGCCAGGAGTACTGTTGAATTGAGTTGAATTCTGGGGTTTTACGTGCCAAAACCACGATTTGATTGTGAGGCACGCCAGAGTGGGGACTCCGAAGTGATTTTGACCACCACGGGATCTTCATACCATGCCCCAATGCACGGGACTCGGCTATTTTCGCATTTCGCCACCATTGAAATGCGGCCGCCGCGGCCAGGATCCCGCGACTGCCTGCTAAGCAACGCAAAACCATAGCCGCTAAGCCACCGCAGCGCGTCAAAAAGGCTGTTGCAATTTCTTCATAAACAGCTTAGCACCGACTGTTCCACGTTTAGGTCTGAAACTAGAAAATCACGCCACAAACATCCACTAAGTTAACCTTACTAGAATACCGTTTCAGCACACACTGTTTCACATACTCTTTCTTCCCGCAGGCAATTAGACAATGGAATATATTACCGGAATGCCTAACTAGTTGTAACAATTTGAATACCTGTGTACTTGTGTAATTCTTGTGTACTTTAAGGGATGTGGTCATTATGGGCTGTATGTCTGTTCGTAATGTTTCCACCATATGAATTTCGCTCCCGTAAACTTCAAATATTATTGAGTAAGATCTGTAACTGCATATTGACACTTTCTTATCCGTAATTGTTTCCGTTTTGTTTTGCCCTTCCTACAATAGTGCCCCCAATTGAGATTGGTAGTATGTAATAAATAAATAAATAAATAAATAAATAAATAAATAAATAAATAAATAAATAAATAAATAAATAAATAAATAGCACCGTGTTACTCTTATATACAGGGTGTCGATTTTAAAGATTTTCGGAATTTTTAGAAATCGCGTGTAGCAGGTAGCATAATTCTTATCATTGAGCTGGGTTATTCGATCAAGCGGACATTAGTAACACACGAGAAATCAAAACACATATTCAACTAATTACCAGAAATTCTTTAATGAACTTCTTAGTTAATTGCTTTACGACACATATTGCACTTTACGAATTGTAGCTGGTGTGCTTGTCAGGTGTATCCACATGGAATGAATTTCCAGAATGACACCAGTTTGGAGACATGCGCCATCAAACTCGCCGTAAAAATGCACTGTTGTTCCACTTACTTTACCAAAATGCTGTTTTGTACACTGAAACATGAAAGTAACTGGAACGCCCATGTATTTCGTCCCACGCTTGGGGAAATAATATCTCCAAACTGCTGTCATTCTGGAAACTCATTTCAAGTGGATGCGTCTTGCAAACTCACCGGCTACAATTCCTAAATTGCAATATGTGTCGTAAAATAATTAACTAAGTAGTTCATTAGTCAATTTTTGTTGCCTAGTTGAATATGTGGTTCGATTTCTCGTGCTACTAATGTCCGCCTCTTTGAATAGGCCAGACGATAAGAATTACGCTAGCTTCCCCAGGTGATGTAAATGTAAAAAAAATTCCGTAAAGCTTAATTTTGAACACCTCGTATATATCTCCTGTTGCATGACGCCTAAACTGAACAGTCTAAATACACTGCTTCAATATCAGTGTGAAGGCGCTCGCAAGCGCCCCCACTTCCCCCCCCCCCCCCCCCCCAGCAAAAAAAGTCTCCTCCATGTCATGTGAAGCCCAAACGCCGTGAACAAGATGCTGCATTGAGATGTATGCAGAACCAGATTATTCTTGGTGTCGTGTTACTACAGTGAAAATGGGCCTGCTTATTTATGTTTTGATGTCGCTAAATATGACGTCGCTGATTGCCTCCGCAGCGTAGCAGGTAGTATTGTGCTGTCAACAGGCGATTCAAAGTTTCGCGTTGCGTTTACTCTTTCATTTTTATCCTGCTGTGGTCTGTGTCTTACGTGGTTTGCAAGTACCAGGCAGTGCTTTGACGAGGCCATATTTCGAGCATGTCTAACAGAATCACAGTTTTATTCTTCGGCGCAGTTTTATTCTCCGGCCTATAATTCATATCAGTATCCCTGTTCAAGCCGAACAAACGCCGACTGGTGTTTTTCAAGATTTCGTTGACTAAGTAAGCAGCTTCCATTTTCACCGGCTTCACAGCGATTACTACTTGCAGACCCCGATATTCGCGAGCTCTACCTCAGTAGTTTCTTGCGGCACCGTGCAAGCTGCAGGATTTCGTAGCTAATTGAAAGGCTGACTTCCCTTCGAGATGTATTCATCAGCGCAGCGTCGTCTGCTCATATAGATTTAATATATCTGAATCTAGAGGAAAAGCTCCCTACAGCAGAGACGCTGATTGGCGTTTTGGTGTGGACGCTCCACACAGGGGCTCCGTCGTTTTCGATCATTTCTGGCTAAAACACAGCAAAGACTTGGTGAATTTCAACCACCAAGGCAGTAGGAAGACGCCCGGTCCACGAGGGGCGCACTCTCGAGGTAAGTCTTTCGACATTCTTCGTTGAACCCAAGTTAGACACGGCCTCGTCATCTGCCGCGCTAAGCCAAACGCTAGCAAATTAAGCGTGTGCTCGCCGCCCGGGTAGGAGGTAGCATGAAGATCGAAGTGGAAGGAATTGAGATTTCCAAGGAAGAACCACAGGCCAAAAAAAAAAAACTAACCAGCAACAGGCCAGACTTAGCCCCGGCAAGCTCGGAAAAGTGGTCGAGAGACCTGGGCCCACAATCCGTAATGCACGCACGAGGGCCACGACCGCAGCAGCTGCCGAAGGAGGGATTCTACTCCTCTTCCGACCACCCGGTGGCTATGACGTAAGCAAGTGGAGCTTGCCAAAAATACTCGATGGTATAAGAAGAGCAGCAGCGCCGCTCCCCGACACAATAGATAACGAGCTTACTCGGATCAACACCGGACAGAATACACTACGGCTTTTGCATGGTCAGTTGGCAAAATGCACTGAGATACAACCGCGTCAGCTCCAACGACCGATCTACGACCAGTATTTCAGAATGGCGCGCATATTACCGCGCCAGAAGACTCATCCAAAGAGACAATCCAAAGAATACCTGATTACGACTCGCCTGGATCATCGAGAATGGCCTAAAGCGTAACAAACCCTGCGTGCACGAAGCAAGACGGCTAGGTAATACTTCTTCGGTGATGGTACTTCTCGACGGGAAAGACGTCCCACGCTACATAAACTACAGAGACATCACTCTGAGATGTTTCCACTAGAAGAAGCGAGGTGATGTCTGCAGCAGGTGCGTGAAGATCGGACACCTGGAGGACGTCTGCCCGACCCGAAGGAGGAAAGCTGCTGCCGCTGCGGACAAGAAATCCGAACGCAAGGCAACGAATGTGAAGAAAAATGCGTCCTATCTGCAACGGCAACCCTCTGTCTGGCTCGAAGAAATGCAAGCACTGTTTCCAAACCCCTTACATCATCAAGTAACGGTCACTAGTAAAACAGCAGCAGCAGGAACAAAAAACCAAGTTGACGGAAAAAGCGGTACCAATAAAGATACAGACAATGCTCAATCGGGCAAAACTCTCAAGACTCTTTGGACCAAACCATGTCCAACAGCGAGTGAGAGGGACCCGACCAGCAGTAGAACCAGCTCCAGGCAGCAGTCCCTCCGCCAGTTCCACGGGGCCAAACGAGAGCAGAACACATCCCGAGACCACTCGGCCACCGAGAAGCAGAACGGCCTTGGGCCGCTCTACGACGAATCTGACCTGCGCAAACATGGCTATTAATCACACTGCTCTGAACTCAGAAATTCAGGCTTTAGTAGAAATCAGGGATATCAAATCAAATACAAACAGCAGATACAGGTGCTACAGGAGGAAAACGAAAACCTTGGGCAAAATACAGGCATACAATTCCTTTCCAGGCTATTTGACATTACCTTTGTATTCTGCATATTAATCTGCAACCACGCTCTTACGCTTTCTCGGTTAAGGTCCTCAATGATTTGTTGTAATTCGTCTCCATTGTTTCTGAATAAGACAATGTCATCTGCAAACCGAAGGTTGCTGAGATATTCGCCGTTTATCCTCACTCCTAAGCCTTCCCAGTCTACGAGCTTGAATACTTCTTCGAAGCATGCAGTGAATAGCATTGGAGAGATTGTGTCTCCTTGCCTTACTCATTTCTTGATAGGTAACGTTCTACTTTTAAGTGTGGAGAACCAAAGTAGCTGTAGAATCTTTGCAGATATTTGCCAAGATATTCAGAAAATACGCGGATGCCATTGGCCAGTCGCTGAAATCAACCAAGAAGACTATTTGGATCAGTGTTCTTCTTCCTACTATTAGTATGTATATTTATTGACGCCGTTTAATAAGCCGGCTGAAGTAAGCGAAAATCTGCCTTTCGAATTTCGATAATAATTCCGTGCTTCCGAAAGAATTAAGATCTGCTCACGCTCGGTCGCGGCCGCCCACCTAGGATTTAAACTTTGGCCACCCTGCTTATCGGTGCCGGTCCCGCTAATTTCGACTAGTTTTGAACGCTCAACTATAGACTCGAACCATGCGAAGCTTAAGGTCTGACCACAAGCGCACTTTCCAGCGCACGCTCACTCCTGGCCGCTCCTGGCTGAATGCATTGGCAGACTTTTTGATAGCGCTTCAAAAATGCGGAAGTTTGATGTGGCTACGATCCGTCGGTCAAGCCGGTAAAGCACAAAGCCGGTCCGCACCACGCAGCACGGTCAGAGTGGTGCATATGAGCGCGAGCATGCACTCAAGCCCTTTCGCGCACAAAACAAAGGCTGTGCTTACGCACAACAGTTGCATGTGGCTCCGCCATACTACGTAGCGTGGATACCACGGCCGCCGCGGGGCACTGCGACGATTCCACTGGCTAAGCGCACTGCGACACGCTGAGTTAAATCACGTTTGGCTTACGTTAGGCGCCAAAATCGGACCTGGGGGCGTCAACGTTAACATACGAAATCAAATTTGAGCTGCGCGCTACGGTGACGTTCAGTTGGCGGAGTGTTGTGGGCACGCCCAGCTCCACCGTAGGCTTCGCAGTGCAAAGCACTGAAAAAGGAGTGGAGGCACTCCACTGATTACCAATAACTCCGCTTCTGCTGTACGCATTGACGTCATTTTTGCAGCAAAGCATTTCTGAACTAGCGTATTTTAACCCCAATTGCCTTTCTTTACTTCAATAAAAAGTGGTTCAGGGCCCCTTTAACGCTTTATAGCCTCATACCTTGACTGAGTTCGATAACTTTGGCTTGTAGATGACAATAATAGCCTAGCTGTAGTGCACAAGAAATAACGGAGTTCGGGATGTGTGATTTGAGGGTTTCTCTGAAGAATCACCGCTCCTTGGATCACCTTCCGGAAGGGTCAGTCAGCCAAGGGTCAATTCAAAGAATACTAGGAACAGCTCAATATTGACGCGTGTGCTCTAGGTAGACGACAACGACGATGGGAACATTAACGGACTCCGTCTAGTGGGTCAGTGGGATTTTGGCTAACGACAAAGAAGACGTGTCTCTGTTCCGTTTTGCTTAAACAGGTCGTCCTGCTGTTCTTGAAGAACGTCTCCCTGTCCTCTCTCGGCGTTGTACCGTGACAGTGGTGGAGGTGCTGGGTATATTGACCACGCCTGATGCTACGGACTCCTTCTGGGAGTCGTTCATCTAGCCCGGACGCATTGTCACCAGTTACGACCCCCGTGCACCGCTTCAGTAGTCGACTGGTAGGCCTCGCCCCGGAGTTCTCCCCTCTTCAACCACATCTTTCCAGGAGCTCCACACATCTGGCAATGGCCGAAACGAGCCCACCGCAAGCACCCCAATGCAGCCAGTCTCCCAGTCAACAACAGGTAACTGTTCTTCATCCGCTGGTTCCCGATCGCTATCGCCGTGCAGCGTTCGAAGACATTGAAGACTGGCTCGACAAGTACGAGCGCGTCGCCCAGATTAACCAGTGGACTGAGCAGCAAAAGCTCTCCCACGTCTATTTCCCGCTTGACGACAGTGGCCGTACTTGGTATGAGAACCGCGAAGCTAGCCTATCGACATGGCATGACTTTCGGCAGAAAATCACCGATACGTTTGCAAGTGCCGACCGACGCGACCGCGCCCAACAGTTGATGGAGCTACGGGTGCAACAACTCAATGAGTCGGTCACAATGTTCGCCGAAGACATGGCCCGTCTCTTTCGTAGAGCCGACCCGAACATGACCGAGGATAGGAAGTTACGCTACCTCATGCGAGGTGTAAAAGAGCAGTTGTTCGCGGGGCTTGTGCGCAATCCACCCGTCACCGTCGCTGATTTTATCAAGGAGGCTACGGCTATTGAGCGGGCCCTTCATCAACGATGCAGGCAGTACGATCGTCTGTCCACCAGCACCGCAATCAATGCCGCCGCATCGACTCCACAGTATCAGAGCTCCTTGCGTGAAATGATAAGAGAGATCGTCAGAGAAGAAGTTCACCGGATCCTGACATAGACACTGGATAGCCCCGTCGCGTCAATCGCCGAAGTGGTACGC